>NC_143052.1:29700151-29851666 GCF_052426305.1 Pelodiscus sinensis | reverse complement strand
AACAAAATTATATGAGCGCAGTCCATCCTGTCCTCTGAATGCAATTATTAACTAATGACCACATCGCAATGCATCTACACAAAGGGGATGAGTTAAGAAAGCACTGAAAAACGTAATTCTGATATTTATTAACTCTGGAGGGTTTTAATTTACACAGAATTCAAAGTTGAGAGCCAATTTAAAAAACCAGCTTGAAAGGGAGACTGAAGAACTTATTTTCATTTACAAGTCTGATACCTGCAACAGAAGTCTGAATAAAGACTTTGCGCGGATGGCCCTTTACATTCCACATCCTAATAACATAAAAAAATATAAACCCAGAGTACTGATGAGCACTTAGTACCCACTCTATGAGCTTCATTTAGAATGGACACACTGACAATTTTTCCCCCTTTTCCCCCTCCTTTTTCCTCTCTTCCCCCCCACATTCCCTTTCTTTCTCTTCTGTTTATTTGGAAACCGGACCCCTTAACTCCATTCATCTGAAGAAGTGGATTGTGCCCACGAAAGCTCAAGATACCATCTAAATGTTTTGTTAGTTGCTAAGGCTCTGTCTACACTGCATCAATTTTGTGGAAGAGAAAATGCAAATGAAGCACTCATTAGCATTTTCACACTCATTTGCATATTCTCTTCTGATCCTTTTTGCAGAAGAGTTTTTTGCAGAAAAAAATGCAGTGTAGTCGGGGCCATTTTGTGCAAAAAAACCCTTTTGCACAAGAACCTTTATTTCTCATGGTTCCTACTGGTTTTCAGTCCCTCTCATTTTATCCACTCACTTCCAGTCTCTACTCTAATCCAAATCCCACTTCCAGTTTCTCTGTCCTCATCACAACCTCCAGTCATCATTGGCAGAAGTAATGCATCTATCATTATCAGTCATTGCTGTAAAGGTTTTGGTTTACACACCAAATGCTACTGGTTTGCCTGTACTGCAGCCTTCTTCTGCAAAAGCTTATGCAAACGAAGTGCAAATGAAGCACACAGTAGAATATCACTGTGCTTCATTTGCATAATTAATTAGCAGCCATTTTTTTCGCAAGAGGCTTTTGTGCAAAAGGGAGCTGTGTAGACAGCTCCTTTTTGCACAAAATCCCCCTCTTACACAAGAGCCGTTCTTCCTCTCAGTGAGAAAGATATTGAGGAGGGTAGAAGGATTTGGTTAGCCCTCCCTAGGTTAGCCCTCCCTACATGTTGCAGGACTCTCTGGTCCTGCAACATCTATGCTGGACCATGGCTGTTGAATCCTGGTTAAGAGAGTTTCAACTTGTACTTTCAAAGTAAACTAAAATGACCCAACATGTTTTGCCACGTGGCAAATATTTTTGTCCTTCTCTGCCCCTGTTTTTCTCTGGCTCCCCAATGCCTCTCCTGCTCCCCTTCTGTCCAGGGCTGAACAACTAAATGGTTATTCTCATCTTGATCTTGTAATAAATTATCTTCTGAAATCATTCTATTAAGTGATTAATAGTTTTCTGTCCTCTCACTTGTTCTTCCACATCCCATTCTGGTGGTAGCCGTGTTTTCTTGTCCTTCAGTTCTGCCTCTCCATTCTTGTGATCAGACAGAATTCTTACAAATGTATATACTTTACATGTTGACTGTAACAGATCAGATGGGCTAAGTACCAGTGTGGAGTTGTCACATGAGGTACAGAAACATTGTAGGAGGTAAGGCCCTGAACAATACGGCTACGTCTACATTGGCCCCTTTTTCGGAAGGGGCATGGTAATTTTTAAAATCGCAATAGGGAAATGCGCGGGGGATTTAAATATCCCCCGCGGCATTTAAATAAAAATGTCCGCCGCTTTTTTCCGGCTTTTAGAAAAGCCGGAAAAGAGCGTCTACACTGGCCCCGATCCTCCAGAAAAAAAGCCCTTTGATCTTTTTCCTTTTCCCCTTTTTTTCTGGGCAGGAGCTTTGCACAGTGGGCACAACTGCAATTTAATGTATTTATGATTTTTAGGATAAGATAACATTACATTGCCTAGCTCAGAACTCTTTCCATTTAGAAGAGTAGATTGTCAGGATGCAATTGGACATGTATGGATCAAAAACGTGAGAAGATTGGCAGAACTCCAGAAACAAATCCTAGGAAGCTGATAGAAAAAATCTATTTTTTGCTGGAGGTCTATTATAATAGTAAGTTGGGCTGGTCTCCTGGAAATCCTGAAAACAAAGAAATTTTAATTTGCCAGTAAAAATCTACTGTTTGATAAAGTCTCCTTTGAGTTGAAGCTTTGTTGATGGAAAGTCTCGAGTCACTAAGCACATTTACAAAGTCAGCAGCAGATGCATCTCTTAAGAATGCTTTTAAGACATAGATTCAAATAGGGAAACAAAATGTGGCAAAAGTAAATAAAAGAATATTTTGGCCTCATATATTTCTGGAACATACAAACTACTGTAATAAAAGCCTTCAAACCACAGAAATAATGATGAAACAGACAATGCACAGACAAAAAGTGACAATTAAAATACCAATACCACAGGGAGCTGAGAGAAGTTGCTGGTCTGAGTGCAAAGAGGCAATAAATTGGATAGGTGAAAGCAGAGGTTTCTCTTTGTGATGCTAGCTTGTCAGCTCTTTCAGAGTGAAGAGATAGAGCACCATAGCAGAAGATCTCTGAAATTTAATATGATTACCAATAAACAACATATAAACTGTACATATACTCTCTGCTTTCCTTACAGCCTTGCTAAATATTTTTGACAAAGGAAAGTGTTATAAAAAGACTACTTTAATGTAAATGGAAACGTTTATAATGTAATTTAAGAGAAATGAGGTTGAGGTACTTTCCTTTGAATTTTACTGCACAAATGTACTCCCAGTATTGTTTCAATTACAGGCAGTCCCCGGGTTACATGGATCCGACTTACATCGGATCCCTACTTACAAACAGGGTGAGGCAACCCTGCACTAACAGCTTCCCCCCAGCAGACCAGGAAGATGCGAAGCTAGAGCCCCCCCCCCCCCCCCCCAGCAGACCAGGGAGACATGGAGCGGCTTTTCTCAGCAGACACCTCAGCTTGAGAATAAAGGACTGAGGGAAGTGAGGTGTGGGAGAATAAAACTGAGCTCTGGAGAAATGTTTGGCTAGAGTTTCCCCTACAATATGTACCAGTTCCGACTTACATACAAATTCAACTTAAGAACAAACCTACAGTCCCTATCTTGTACGTAACCTGGGGACTGCCTGTAATTTATTTTTGCCTTGTGCTTTTCTACCTCAATAAATGAAAAGATGTATACTCTTCAGACATAAGGCTAGCAATACTACAACCTCTGTTCTTCATTTCCAAATAGCTGTTCCTTCTTCCTGGTTACATTGGATGGCCTATCCAGACCTATTTTAGTACAGGCAGTCCCCGAGTTACGCGGATCCAACTTACGTCGGATCCGCAGTTACGAACGGGGTTCCTCTCCCTGGTCTCCAGCAGACCAGGGAGAGAAAGCAAAGCGGCGGAACACGTGGGCAGCGGACAGGGCTGTCCGCTGCCCACGCGCTCCGAGGCTTGGCTCTGCTTTGACCCCCCCCCCGTCTCCCTGGTCTGCAGACCAGTGGGAGGGGGGGGGGCAAAGCAGAGCCAAGCCGCGGAGCGCCCGGCCAGCTGACAGCCCAGAGCGTCTGGGCTGTCAGCTGATCGCGCGCTCCGCAGCTTGGCTCTGCTTGGCTCTGCTTTGCCCCCCCCCCCGCATCCCCCTGGTCTGCAGACCAGGAAGGGGGGGGGGAGCAAAGCAGAGCAAAGCCGCGGAGCACGCGGGCAGCGGACAGCCACGGCACGTCTGGGCTGTCCCGCTGCCCCCGTGCTCCGTGGCTTTGCTCCAGACACCTGTGGTACAGCAGCTGGGGCGCTGCCAGTTGGTCCCGTAGCGCCGCTCTGGGTGCTACTGGACCAACCGGGCAGAACCCCAGCTGTTCTGCCCCAGGCTCCTGATTCAGCCACTGCTGGTTAGATTCAGCAGCGGCTGAATCAGGACGCCTGGGGCAGAACAGCTTGGGTGCTGCTGGGTTGGTCCAGTAGCGCCGAGGAGCGGCGGCGCTACTGGACCAACCCAGCAGCACTCCAGCTGCTCTGCCCCAGGCGTCCCCAAGTCAGCCGCTGCTGAAACTGACCAGTGGCTGACTACAGGAAGCCCCTACCCCGGGCTTCCTGGAATCAGCCGCTGATCAGTTTCAGCAGCAGCTGACTTGGGGATGCCTGGGGTTCTTAAGTTGAATCTGTATGTAAGTCGGAACTGGCGTCCAGATTCAGCCGCTGTTGAAACTGATCAGTTTCAGCAGCGGCTGAATCTGGACGCCAGTTCCGACTTACATACAGATTCAACTTAAGAACAAACCTACAGTCCCTATCTTGTACGTAACCCGGGGACTGCCTGTAGTTATTAAATAGTGCAACCAGCCTCCCTAAAAATAGTTAAAATGGATGGAAATTGCTTAAACAAAATATTTAAACTGATAAAGTAGGTTAGAGCTCAGTGGTAATTTATATGGGAAACACCACATATACTTTATTCTTCAAATCTTTGTTTACTTCAGTGTGCTAGGCTTATTTATACCTGCTTCTAGGAATCTAGTTTGTAATCCATGCAGTTGCAGAAAGATTCCTATCATTTTTTCCTCACACTTTGTGTTAATCCATTCTGAATAGAGAGAGACTATTTTATTAAATATGAAACAGACCTAACAATACATTAAGTTAAAATTGAGGGTCATAATGAAGCAGGATATAAAGTAAGTATTTAAGTCAACAGGACCCAAATACATGGTTAAAAATGTTGCTGAACTAGGCTTCATTAGCATAACTTCTATTGAATGAGCTGAAGTCTGTAGTTGGTGGTACACATAAGAAGACCTGAGCCTGGCAGCTATGGAAAACACAAGTCCTCTTATGTGAGCCACACACTACAGGAGGACAAAGTCTCAGATTCTCATAATGTAGATAGAGCAAATCAAAACATTGACTTGTTTTATTAAGCACTGCAGTTAACTGAAACATAGGAACCCATTATGAAAGAAATTTGAACCTCGAGCTGCCAAGAAATAAATAATTTGACCTTTTGGGTATTGGTCCTGACATCTTTCAGTAACTATTAACAGAAACTGCAGGATGTAAGCAGAAGTTGAATTCTTCCAAGATAAAGCTTCAACAATCTTCCAGGTTCTGATACTGATTATACATGTGAATTTTCATGTCCAAGCTAGTTTGGGTTATTAGACACTACAAATGCTTTAATCAAGTATATAATCTTTACGGCCTTAATACTTGTACACATTTTTTACACTCACTTTGCACAGATGCTAAGTCAGAATGTTTATTTTATTCTAATTTTGCACAAGTGAAAAGAATTACCCAAGGTGTAAGGTTGCGGGTAACCCATAACATCTCTCCTTTCTCTCTCCATGCATTAATGTTATAGTATCTTCAATAATAGCAACCAACTTTGGTTTTTTTTATAAATATTATTTTAAAATTGCCAGTCTCAACATCTATTTGCTTTAGCAGTAATGCCTTGTTCCTGATACATGCCCAATTATCAGAACTTTTCTTCGGCTCATCAGTGGGACATATGGTGAGTTTTGGCTTAATTAAATCCTTTCCTTAATCAGTAATTTCAGTAACTAACAGAGAGAAATCATTTATCAGCAGCAATGATTTAAGTGTTACTCAATGCTAATGGATAGACAGAATTCATAAAGACAGTGTAAAGTTATATAGGAAAGTGAGGCAGAAAAATCAGCAAAATCATCAAGGAGGAAGGGCACAAACTGAAAATGCAAATACTATCAACATAAATGTCACCCTAAGATCTCCTGTACCGTGAAATATATTTAATTTGGAAGCTGGTTAATTTGTACTGATTGGAAACATCTCTAATGATTTTCAGCATAATGAAGACAAAAAGACATTGCCTGAATATAACGTTTATGTTAAAACAGAAATCATGTCTCACCTTAATCAAATTTATTTGCGTTTAAAAATCACTCTCTATTTTTATTTTTGCCTAGCTATTCCCATTAGTGCTTTGTTGCAAACAAATGATGCAACCCAAGATCCTGCTCTTAGTACACAGAAAGATATAAATTCAAAGTTGAGAAATATGAGAGGGTCATGAGTAATAGTAGATATCATTCTTTGCATAATGTAATGTATCATTAAGCTTCCAAATCACACTGTATGTTGCAGTCTATGACAATTTAAGGAGTGGGACAGTTTTGCACAGAAGACAGAGCATATTATAGGCAAGAATGGCCTATAATTAGGAAAAGCAAGAAAGGAAGGATGGCCTTGTGGTTAAGACCCTGGACTAGGACCCAAAAGATTTGGATTCAGTTCCTGGAACTGTAATAGGCTTCCTGTGTGACCTTGAAAGTCAATTAATCATAGAATACTAGGACTGGAAGGGACCTCGAGAGGTCATCGAGTCCAGCCCCTTCCCCCTTGGCAAGACCAAATACTGTCTAGACCATCCCTGATAGACATTTATCTAACCTACTCTTAAATATCTCCACAGATGGAGATTCCACAAACTCCCTGGGCAATTTATTCCAGTGTTTAACTACCCTGACAGTTAGGAACTTTTTCCTAATGTCCAACCTAAACCCCCCTTGCTGCAGTTTAAGCCCATTGTTTCTTGTTCTATCCTCAGAGGCCAAGATGAACAAGTTTTCTCCCTCCTCCTTATGACACCCTTTTAGATACCTGAAAACGGCTATCATGTGCCCCCTCAGTCTTCTCTTTCCTAAACTAAACAAACCCAATTCTTTCAGCCTTCCTTCATAGGTCATGTTCTCTAGACCTTTAATCATTCTTGTTGCTCTTCTCTGGACTCTCTCCAATTTCTCCACATCTTTCTTGAAATGCAGTGCCCAGAACTGGACACAATACTCCAACTGAGGCCTAATCAGCACAGAGTAGAGCGGAAGAATGACTTCTCGTATCTTGCTCACAACACACCTGTTAATGCATCCCAGAATCATGTTTGCTTTTTTTTGCAACAGCATCACACTGCTGACTCATATTCAGCTTGTGGTCCACTACAACCCCTAGATCCCTTTCTGCCGTACTCCTTCCTAGACAGTCACTTCCCATTCTGTATGTGTGAAACTGATTGTTCCTTCCTAAGTGGAGCACTTTGTATTTGTCTTTATTAAACTTCATCCTGTTTACCTCTGACCATTTCTCCAATTTGTCCAGATCATTTTGAATTATGACCCTATCCTCCAAAGTAGTTGCAATCCCTCCCAACTTGGTATCATCTGCAAACTTAATAAGCGTACTTTCTATGCCAATATCTAAATCATTGATGAAGATATTGAAGAGAGCCAGTCCCAAAACAGACCCAAAACAGGGATGTGTTTCCCGTCGATTGCCCCCCAGCAGCTGGGGAAGCCCAGGCCACCAAACCCCTCGATCACCACGTCCGAATCGGTCAGGCGGATGACTCTGCGGAGCAGCACTCTATTGATGGCCTTGACCACCTGCAGAGGGACACACAAAGCCGAGAGTCACTGGGGTGGCTAGGGTGGCGGAGGGTGCTCCTTCCCCGTCACTGCCCCGTGCCCCCATTCCCAGGAGAAACCCCCCCTGCAATCCTGGCCATTGCGGGCAGTCCATAGTGCCGCTGGGACCAATCAAACCTTCCTGGAGAGGAGACTTTCACCACCTCCTCCCTTTTCCCTAGGGCAGCCCATCCCCTCCTCGCACCCCATCTCCAGGCACAGAGGCCGGAGACTGCCATACCTGCATGAGCATTGCTTCAAAGGTGGATCTCCCCACGCTGAACTGGTTCACCACGGATCAGTAGCTATCTGGCGTGGAAAGCTTCCAGAGGGCGATGACCACACGCTTGTGGAGGGGAATGACGGGCCTCATGTGCATGTCCCATTGCTGCAGAGCAGGGGCGAGCCATTCCAGGACTATGTGGTCCCACCAGTTGCTGCTGGTGTCCAGATGCCAGATGCAGCGTGGCACGCTGACATCCGGGTGCTACTGCTGCTCCTCCCTGGCCCCCAGGAGGGTCGGGAAGAGAGCGTGGGGGACGGGCTGCCGCAGATGCTGCAAGGCAGTTTCTAGCAATTGGAGCCAGGCTTGCAGCAACGTGTCCAAAATGAGCAGCAGAGTGCCCAGGGGTGATTCTGGCTCTATGGTGCCGAGTTCTGTGGTGTCTTGAGTCAGGGGAAGCAAAGCAGGCAGAGAGAAAAATGCTTTGCTGTCCCTCAGGGTATGTCTACACTACAAAGTTAATTCGAACTAACAGCCGTTAGTTCAAATTAACTTTGATAGGCGCTACACTAGCGCTCCGCTAGTTCGAACTTAATTCGAACTAGCGGAGCGCCTAATTCGAACTAGGTAAACCTCATTTTACGAGGACTAACGCCTAGTTCGAATTAAGGGCTGTGTAGCCACTTAATTCGAACTCATGGGAGGCTAGCCCTCCCCAGCTTTCACTGGTGGCCACTCTGGGCACCACCAGGGAAACTCGTCTGTCCCCCTCCCGGCCCCGGAGCCCTTAAAGGGGCATGGGCTAGCTACGGTGCCCGTGCCAGGTGCAAGCCTGCCAGCACCCAGCCAGCAGACCCTGCACCTCACACGGCTCGAGGCAGCCACCCGCTGCCACCCAGCCCTCCGCCTCTTCCCGGGACCAGGCTGGTGGCTCCCAGGAGCCTGCCCGGGTCCGCAAGAGGCGGGCGTCTGCCTGGTCTAATGCGGAGATCGTGGACCTCATCTACGACCTCCGCACTAGGCACAGGAAAGTGGCCATTTAGGGCAGGATAGCTGCCAGCCTGGCCACCCGGGAGCAGGTTTGCATGAAAAACAAGGTGGTCCATTGAGACCAACGACCCTGAGCCCTGAGCTTATAATGTCCGTACTGGGTCAGACCAAAGGTCCATCTAGCCCAGTAGCCTGTCTGCTGACAGTGGCCAACACTAGGGACCCTGGAGGGGATGGACCGAAACAATGACCAAGCCATTTGTCTTGTGCCATCCATCTCCAGCCTTCCACAAACAGAGGCCAGGGACACCATTTCTACCCCCTGGCTAATAGCACTCCATGGACCCAACCTCCATGACTTGATCTAACTTCTCTTTAAACTCTGTTATAGTTCTAGCCTTCACAGCCTCCTGCAGCAAGGAGTTCCACAGGTTGATTATTTGCTTTGTGAAGAAGAACTTTCTGTTATTAGTTTGAAGCCGGGCTGATGGCCGAGTGCTGTGATGTGCCGAGTGTGGGCACTCAGGGCACTCCAAGCCAGGACTGCTTTGCAAGCGGGGAACCCCTGAGAACTGTCTGTCCGGGGTGGGGGTCGGGTCCCTTTAAGCACAGCCCTCGGCTAGCCTGAGGCAGTAGCTCCACACTCCAAGTCCTAATCTGATGCCCTGCCGGCACTGCTTCCGGCCAGCCTTAACCTCAGTTCAGGGTCCACTCAGTGTGGACATGCTAGTTCGAATTAGCAAAACGCTAATTCGAACTAGTTTTTAAGTCTAGATGCACTAATTCGAATTAGCTTAGTTCGAATTAGTGCTGTAGTGTAGACATACCCTCAGTGAGGGAGGCAAGTAAGCAGGGAAAGCTGAGAACCGCCTGTCCAGGGGGATTCTTTTAAGCACAAGCCTCAGGCAGCAGCCACACAAAGCAACTACTGACCTGATGCCCTGTTGGAATCGGTTTCAGCTGCCCTTAAATGCGATTGAGCATCCAATCAGCGTAGATGTGCTATTCTGAAATAGCAAAATGCTATTTCGAAATGCATTTTGTGTGTAGACACGTTATTTCGAAATAACACTATAGTGTAGACATACCCTTAGTGTTTTCTTTTCCAGATTAAACAATCCCAGTTCTTTCAATCTTCCCTCATAGGTCATGTTTTCCAGACCTTTAATAATGTTTGTTGTTTTTCTCTGGACTTTCTCCACTTTATCCATATCATTTCCAGAAAATGAACGCAACACTCCAGTTGAGATCTAATTAGTGCGAAGTGAAGTGGAGTATTTAATTCTTGTGTCTTGCTTGCAACATTCCTGTTAACATGTCCAGAATGATGACTGCTCTTTTTGCAGCAGTTTTACACTATTTGCTCATATTTAGTTTGTAGTCCACTACAACTCCTTAAACTCTTTCTGCAATGCTCCTTCCTAAGCAGTCAATTCCCATTATGTGCATTTGCCCTTATTACATTTCATCCTATTTACCTCAGGTCATTTCTCCAATTTGCCCAGATTATTTTGAATTATAATCCTGTTCTCCAAAGCACTTGCAATCCCTCCCATCTTGGTATTATCCACAAACTTTGTAAGTGTACTCTCTGTGTCATTATATAAATCACTGAAGAAGCTATTGAACAGAACCAGTCCCAGAACTGATCCCTGTAAAATCCCACTCATTATGCCCTTCCAGCATGACTGTAAATCATCAATTACTACTCTCTGGGAAACGTTAGCCAATTAGTTATGCACCCACCTTATAGTAGGTCCACCTAGGCTGTATTTCTTTAGTTTGTTAATGAAAAGGTCACACAAGGCTATATCAAAAGCCTTACTAAAATCTAGATATGCCACCTCTACCACTTCCCTCCATCTATAATCCAATTGTTCCCTTGCAATCCTCACAATTGTCTGTCTCTTTTCTTTTTCAGATTGTAAATTCTGTAGGGAGGGGGAAAGTGTCTTCATTCTGTGTTTGTACAGTGCCAAAGCACAGTGGGTTCCTGCTCCATGATTAGAGCATCTAGAAACATTGGGAATATATATTTTAATAATAATAAAATGTGTTTAAGAATATTATGATTGGCCTTCAGCTCCATTGGCATTCCCATAATTTTAAATGCATATATTTTCATTCCAATATGTAAAAGAATTAAGCCAGTCCAAATGACAGCCAAACAGTTAAGCAAATGGAAGTTTTTCAGACTTATGAAGCGATAAAAGCTCGATTTTAATAGACCTCATCAATGAAAGCAACAAAATGATAATAACATTGATACAAAATGTTATTTCCTGCAATACTAGCAGTAAGTTGCATCAAAAGTTGATAGCTTTTTCTTGGCTTACAAAAAAGAAGAATGTCGGGAACAATTTACAGGCAGTCCCCGGGTTACATGGATCCGACTTACATCGGATCCCTACTTACAAACAGGGTGAGGCAACCCCGCACTAGCTGCTTCCCCCCAGCAAACCAGGGAGACGCGAAGCTAGTGCCCCCCCCCAGCAGACCAGGGAGACGCAGAGCGGCTTTTCTCAGCAGACACCTCAGCTTGAGAATAAAGGACTGAGGGAAGTGAGGTGTGGGAGAATAAAACTGAGCTCTGGAGAAATGTTTGGCTAGAGTTTCCCCTACAATATGTACCAGTTCCAACTTACATACAAATTCAACTTAAGACCAAACCTACAGTCCCTATCTTGTACGTAACCCGGGGACTGCCTGTATTTCTATTTGAGAACAGAAGCAAACATAGGCCAATATGGTAAAGTAAGCAGTGCAGCTCAGACCCACAAACCACCAACTACAGTTTATCATACTCAGAATTAAGCTGAAGTGTGTCAAGAGGCTAACAAATTTCAGTGCAACTACCATGTGTTCACATGAGATCCTTTGTACAGTATGCAAGAATATTGCTTTGATACACAAATATGCCCCCAGCATACGGAAGGCCAGGATACAGCGTTGGCTTAGGAAGGTCTGTTTTAAAGGCAGAGTACAAATTTCAGTCTGTTTCATCTATGAGAGAGATTTGCTTCAGGACTACAATTTCATTCTGTCTAGGAAAACCTTGATATATTACCTTTCCTGAACAACAATTTATCACTGAATAAAATCCAATAAAATTCCCCTACACAAAAGCAATACTAAACCTACTACACTTCAGAATTTGCGTGGGAGCAGCTTTAGACTTACGCATTTTCTTGCAAATATTTTTGATCAACAAAACATTAAATCTCCTAAATATTTAAAATGTTGTTCAAAAATTATATTATGCACATCGAGGGTTATCCCATTTAGCAGATGTGTTTTGTTTCACAGAAGATAATCAAGATGTATAGTGGTGATCCACTGCCAAAGGAGCAGGCCAGCTGCCCCCCCCCCCCCCCCCAATCCTGATCCTAAGAACTCCAGTCTTCTGCTGTGAACAAAGGCTGATGTCCGAGTGTCACTCTCTGACTCTCTAGAACTGCTTCTTTCCTGAAATCTGTGGGACTCTGTCCCTGCCTCAGACTCTAGGATTCTTAAAGGACTACTATTATTGGGACAGAAAAGTCAGGAGACAAGAATGTCAAAACTCTTCCTCTCTCTAAATTTTCAGAGAGGAGTTTCAGGGGTTCTTGCCTTGTCTATCCACCTAGACTAAAAGGGTTGATACATCACAGTGATACATCCTGTTCTCTAATGGACAGACCAAGCAAAACCATATGAACCGTGTAAAGATGGATGGTAGAAAAGGAACACTCCCTGCCAACCCATAAGTAGCAGCAGCCCAAAGGCTACAGGGACAGCCAGCCCCCGCCACTGGAGTGTGGGCAGTCAGGGAATGTGAATTTTTGTTTATTGTTTGTGACCTGTTCGTGAATTTTACTAATAATATTCTTGATGACATCTTAGCTTTAGATATGGTTGGGGTGGTCTTTACAAAAGGGCAAGTAATTTTCTTTGATAAGCATGTCCCTCAGTGCACAGAAAGGGCTTTTCAAAATGTTTGGACAATTTGCCATAGGAGGCAAGTAGCCTCCTACGAAAACGCAATTGTGGCAGTGAGCTATGTATGAAGAACCTGCAGATCTCAAAAGTATCAGTACAATCTCACATTCATCAATGGAAGAAAGCAATGCCTCAGTCCAAACTATCAGGCTTCAAGGATAGGCAAACCTGAAAATGTCAGTGAGTATGCTTCATATGATTATGAATTATAACAGATCAGTTGATGGCGCACAGGGTCAGGAAACAATGAAAGTTATTTTTCAGGTGTCATATATAAGAGCCCACTGCTACCTCATGTATCTTTATGAGATCACTAGGAAGATAATTTCAGGTCTGTCAATATTAATATCATTGCCCGAGTATGCCTGCTGTCAGCTTCCCCAAATCTAACTAAATGAGCTAGAGAGCAAATTCCTGATCAGAAGAGTATGTGGAAATTATTGAATAAAACAGTTGTTTAGTGGGGATGAGATAAGGATGGGAGCTAAAGGAGGTAAAAGGCACAAAAGTAGTAAAGCCACCCTGGCAGTTTGGAGGTAGGGAATTATCATATTTATTCCTCTGTTTACTGACTTGGTAGTTGTTGCATTGCTGGGAAAGTCTCTGTCTATGAAGGCAGAAACAGAAATATGGAGAAAAAACCTCAGTTCAGTTCCCCCAGGGCACTGTAGAGCATGGGTGAGAAGCCTCAGGCCCGGATGTGGCCCCTGGATTGTCTGGATCTGGTCCCTGAGGCTCAGCCCTCCCCCCATATTGGGAAGCCTGAGCTGGTGTTCTAGCCCCCCCGCTGCCCAACTGCAGGGCTGGAGCACACAAAATCTACCAGGCTGGGCTAGGATGTGAACGACTAGTCGACTATCCAAAAAGCAAATGCGTATCGGATAGTCAACAGACTACTTGACTAGTCACTCCCCTTCCCCCTTGCTGCCTCTATCAGAAAGAGGCAGAAGGAGGGAGGGGAAAGGCAGGGGTGTTTCAAAGTGGCAGCGCCTAATGGAGCCCAGGGTCAGCGAGGGAGTCCCCAGCATGGGGAGCATGGGGCCAGCAGGGGACTGCCCCTCTGGCCCCATGCTCCCCACAGCGCTTTCACCTTTGAAGGCAGAGGCGCCCTATCAACTAATCAAATAGAAATTGCATTGACTATTCAATTAGTCAATTAATTGAAATTTAACATCTCTAGGCTGGGCCCCAGTGCTCTGGTTTGCGAGGGGAATGTGGGGAGTGTTTTTCTCCTTCTCAGTCAGGGACCATGTCAGTGAGGGTTTTTTTTTCTTCTCACTTGTGTGCAGCTCCCGACTTATTCTTCTGTGGGTCAGTAGCCCCTGACCCAAAAAAGGTTCCCCACCCATATTACAGGGGATTCTAAGAGGCAGACTGCACTGGAAAGGGATCAGGAAGGAAAATAAGAGAAGATGAGCCTTTTGCCTGCCTCCAGCACTTGGAAAAGGCAGCTAAATCCCAGAAGCTCCATGCCAGATGGAGCAACATATTGTCATTACAGAGAAAAAAATGGTACCCCTTTCCCTTTGGAGTTTGCAGTGTGAGATTGACATTCAAAATGCAATGAGATGCCCAGAGGAATTATCTATCTCAGAGTATTTGGAGGTTTGAAATCTAATGGATGAGAATATGTAAGTTAGTATTTGTGGACTTTGCTGAAGATGAGAGTCTTGAGGAAAGATTTGAAAGGAGAGGGTAGGTGCTCAGATAGACTCTCCTCTAATGATCTCTGGAACTCTGTCTTACACCACAGAATAAGCAGTACACCATTTCTATATACTTAAAAAAACCAAAATGTATCCATCAAATTTAGATTCTTTACGTACTGTAAAGAATTTAGATTCTTGACATACTGTAATAATGGTACTATTAGTACCTTCTAAAAATACAAGAAAAAATATAAAATATGATCATGCTACCTTTTCTTAGGAAAGCAGTAATAAATGAGACATAAGATACTTTAACAGTAAACTGCCCATATAAAGATGCTAAGCCATAAATCTTTTCCTAAATGTATGATTGTTGTCTCTGTTGAAGAATCTATATAAAAAGATCTCTCCCACACATACGATAGATAGGATAGATATCAAAACAATCCTAAACAATTTCCTCCACGTCTTCATATAAGAAAGATGATATGTGACTAACACTGAAAAGTAGAGCAGAATATGTACAGCTATGTGTATAAATGAAAACAAACAGCATATACATACACACATATGCATTACAGATATGCAATTAAACTAGCAGTTCTGTGAAATTATTATAAATGCTATAACTACAGAGAGATAATTTTTGTGTATTTTTGTATTTTATAAAGCTTGTTCTGGCATAATCTGACAAGTGATCTTTTCTTACCAACAGAAGGATGGGAACTGAAACCACAGGGTTTTTTTAATTTTGTTTCTTCAATATTCTGTGCGTGTGTATAAATTAGGAGACACAGAAGCTTTGCAGCTCCCTACAGAGAATTTTTGTGTGGTGAGATTGGAGGGGAGGGGAAGATCAGGTATGGATACTGATACCACAGAATATATTCAGATAAGGAAAACTGAACATTTAAAAAGGAACCTGATTCCATAGCAAAAGACTCCAAAACATACACTGAAGGATTTTTCTAACCACGGAGAGTTCCATCTGTTACTGACACAGCAATCCCTGTTAAATCAACAAAAGGAATAATGTCTGCACAGAGACAGAGTCCATTTATAAACATGAAAGCCATATGCAGAAATTCCACTTGATTTAGCTAGTTCAATACATGAACTGTGTGTGGGTGTAAAAAAACAATCCACATAAACCAGAGCTCTATCAGGTACAGGGGATGGTTTCACTAAATTAAAACCAAAAGGATCAAGGGGAGTCCTTCACTGTAGGCATTGTATATATCCAAACATGCATAAATGATGATGTCTTAACACCCACAAATAAAGTTGGGTCATTACTAACACAATATACAGTAGAACCACACTGTTATAGACACCTCCAGTATGGAGGTTGTTCATAACTCTGAAGTGCTCTGTAACTCTAAACAAGAGGTTCCAGCTTCCAGCCACAGGTGATTGGGGCAGCAGCTGCGGTGGGGGTGAGACGTTGGGGTTTTTGATCCTCACAGAACAAGGGCTCCAGGCAGGGGAACTCAGAGCTTCTGCTCTACATGAACACTAAGGCTCAGGGCTTTAAACTTGGGGGAAGAGCTGAGGCTTGGGGTTTCAACACCACATCTTGACTTCCGTTTTCAGCTTCACCGGGGACATCAGGACTTGGAGCGTCAGCCCTTCTGCTTTGTTCCTAGCTGCTGCCCACAGATTCACTCCCAGTTTCCATTAGGGAGGTATGCTGCAGCTAAAGTCCCCAACCCTGGCACACCTCCTCCCATTTAAACCCCAGTGCGCTCCAGAATCAGAAGTCCTGACCGTCCTCACCTGGTAATTGCAGCCCCAAAACTCACCCTCCAAAGCCCAAGGCTATAGCCTGATGCACTGCAGTACACTACTTGTTTTTCTTTGGTCTTCACTGCTAACTGGTTGCTTACCATTCCACAGAGTGTCCAGTTGACCAGTAAGCGCATAACTCTGGTGTTCATAACTTTGAGTTTCTACTCCATGAGGATCTACTGTAAATCACGTCCACCAAAAGTACTGGTAAGATTTAATACAGAAACATAGATACTGATTCTGCAACTGATTACATGAATCATTTACCACACCTAGAACTATCAATGTAACCTTTACCAAATTCAGTCCAAAATCACCATTAGTACTGGATCTGAACAAAATGTAAACCAACTTCAGTGAGTCATCCAAAGCCAGAACCAAGTGTAGCAGCATCTTTCATGAGGTGCCTGTATACCCATCTTTGAAATGCCAGCCCTGCAAACTGAGACTGGAATCTCAGGGTCAAGCGGGACCCTTTCATTATTAATGGTGATGCATGGTATGAGAAAGTATGAGGCTAAATTATAGTCTCAGTGAATCTGCACATTATTATCATAAGTGGGGTTGAACATCTGTAATTCTCTGGAAGTTAGTAAACATGGATGTCAAGAAAAGAAAGAAAGAGGAAAGTTTTGAAGATGGCAATGTTCTAAATCATCCTTTTACATCTTGACTTTAGAAGGACATCCAGCACACATTGTTAAAAGGAACAAAGTTTTATATTTGACAAGTCATCTTTAAGAGAGACGACACATTTTACATTGTTAATATATGTTAATATGACTAGTTTTTCAATGTTTCGCTTATATAAGAATGTATGTGTGTTTGCCTGAATGGATGTTCATTTCAAACAATCTTTTCTATTGTATGCTTGACATCAAATTTTGTGTATCATAAAAATTAACAATAGTATCTATTAGAAACAAAACTGTAGCCTTGATCTTTTATTGACTTAAAAAAATGTAATCCCTACATTTTCAAATTGCAGGGAATTCAGACATAAGAAAAAAAAGGTCACTGCAATATTATGGTTAAAGATTTTAATACGTCAAGTGAGGAAGGATTTAAAATATATTTGATATGAGTGTTTCAGGAATCAGTATTTCTAGGCAAATAAGCTACAGGTCCAATTTTTTGTTACTCTAAACGTCTAAAAATTTTGAATAAATAAAAAAAAATTACTCCTTTACCATCTCTTAATATGCAGCCCCACACTCCTTTTTACAATTTGAATGCAGGTTTCAAGGCATACTTTCATCACAGAAATTGTACAGAGCTAAAGTTGGTGGGGTTTGGGTTTTTTAAATTATTTTTTATTCAGGCAGATGACCGTTTTGCAGTAAGCAGTGGAGGTCTTGGATTCCTGTGTGTCTGTATCTTTCCCATGTGTTTCAACCCTGGTTGCTAGGATACAGAATCCCCTTTTCTTTGGTGTATCAGATCTAGAAAACGATGAGCTCAATAGCTATCTGACCAACGGTGACATACTTTTCATTTTCCCCTATTTGTAACCCAAAAAAAGGGAGGAGGAGGGAAGAGGGTTGGGAGAGAACACTCATATTTAGTATGCATAGGGAAGTCCAGGCCTAAATTTGTCATTTTGAAGTCAACTCATGGGATTAATCGTACATGTTTTTGTAATATGGACAGAAGAAAGCAACTTCTCAGATTCATATTTTTTGAAAGAATCCATCTGTGGAAGTCTGAGAATACACAAAGAATACAAGGCGATGAATTCTTTTGAACTGACACCATAAAAAAACATGAACTACCCAATGTTTTCTTAAAGTGTATTAAAGCATGTATAACAGGACGCACATTTAAAGCTAATATTTTGATTTATTGCAAACCATCAGTGGGATTTCTCAATGATTACTGCATCCAGCTTAACAATCCTGATATGGCCTGGTGGGGACTCTGCCTATTTAATAACCACTGAAGATGCTAACAGCTTCCAGAGTTGCACCCTTCCTGCTTTAGGTATCTATCTGCTTAGGTTTAAGCACCCAAACTCCAGGTACTTAATGATGCTCTGTCTCCCAACCTCCTCCATTTTTCTCTCTCTCCCCTCTCCTATTTATTCTGAGTTTTCATATCCCCAACTCATAACTCGGTCATCTGAAGAAGGGCTGTGCCCACGAAAGCTCACGATACCATCTACATGTTTTGTTAGTCTATATAGTGCTACCAGAACATTTGTTGCTTTTTCTATAACAGACGGACTCGGCTACCCCCTGAAGCTCCTGCACTCTCTCAGTTCAGCAATTCAGCCCTCCAGGTGAGTTACACACTGCCTGTGCATGAAGTACAGAAACCAGAGGTACCCATCTAATAGGGCCCATCTCTGTACTCCCCACAAGTCCCCTCAGTCTCTTCCCCATTTCGATAGAGTGGTGCCCCCAGGGTTTCCCTTCCTGGAGACAGTATCTTCACCCTTATCTCAGAGCTTTAGGATAGTGTGATGGTCTGTGATAAGCTCTCCACAGGGAGCTATCTGCAGTGCTGCTGCTTTCTCAGCCAGCCTGTCACTCAGTCTGCACCCCTTGAGCTCCACACTGCAACTAGATGCTGTTCTGCTTTGCAGCTCCTTTTATAGGGCCTTCCTGACCCATGATTCACTGCATCCCTGGAAGTCACACTAGCCTGCCTGAAGGACTTCTCTATAGCTTTTTTGGGTCATCCATCACTGATAGGTTGTTATGTTGCATAAGAAAACACAAAGCATGACAAGTAAGAGTGCAAATATCTCTAATTTATTTCCACAACATTAGTTAACAGACAAATATATGGTAGCTGGGGTAGTAATTCTTACAGTATTCTATCTAACAAGTAGGGCTGCCAATAGATTAATCATAATTAATTTTTTTAATCATGATTCATTGTACATGCTTTGTGTTTTTGTATACAACATAGCATTGTTAAACAATAGAATACCATTTACTTTAAATATTTGTGGATGTTTTCTACATTTTCAAATAAAGTGAGTACTGTATTGTATTCTATGTTGTAATATTGTTTCAATTACAACATAGAATACAATACAGTACTCACTTTATTTTTTATTACAAATATTTGCCCTATAAAACAAAAAAGTATTTTTTCATTCAGCCACAGTGCAATCTCTTTAATATGAAAGTTGAATGCACAAATGTAGAAGTATATCCAAAAATAACTGCATTCAAAAATAAAACATGTTCAACTTTAAATATTAGAAGTCCTCTTAGTCCTGGTTCTTCAGCCACTGACACAAACAAGTATGGTTACAATTTACAGGAGATAATGCTGACTGCTATTTACAATGGCTCCTAAAAGTGAAAACAGGTATTTGCATGGCACTGTTGTAGCTGGCGCTTCAAAATATTTGTGTGCCAGACATGCTACGGGTTCATGTGTCTCTTCATGCTTCAACCACAATTCCAGAGGATATGCTTCTATGCTGGTGATGGGTTCTGCTTGATAATGACACAAAGCAGTGCAGATAGATGATGAGAATGAGCATGCATCAGAGTCAGAAGCTAACACTGGAAGTTTGATTTTTTTCTTGGTGTTTTATAGTTCTAGAGTTTGCATATAGGAGTGTTGCTCCATTCAGACTTCTGAAATTATGCTTCACACCTTGTTCTTTTCAGATTTGAGAAGGCACTTCAGATTCTTAAACCTTGGGTCAAGTGCAGTTCAGGCAGTCCCCGGGTTACGTACAAGATAGGGACTGTAGGTTTGTTCTTAAGTTGAATCTGTATGTAAGTCGGAACTGGCATCCAGATTCAGCCGCTGCTGAAACTGATCAGTTTCAACAGCGGCTGAATCTGGACACCAGTTCCGACTTACATACAGATTCAACTTAAGAACCCCAGGCGTCCCCAAGTCAGCTGCTGCTGAAACTGATCAGCAGCTGATTCCAGGAAGCCCGAGGCAGAGCAACCCAGCAGCACCCCAGCTGCTCTGCCCCAGGCGTCCTGATTCAGCCGCTGCTGAAACTGATCAGCAGCGGCTGAATCAGGACTCCTGGGGAAGAGCAGCTGGGGTGCTGCCGGGTTGGTCCAGTAGCGCCAAGGAGCGGCGCTGCGGGACCAACCGGCAACGCCCCACCTGCTCTGCCACAGGCCCCGGGCTTTGCTCCACCTCTCCCTGGTCTGCTGGGGGGGGGGGAGGGCACTAGCTGCGTCCCCCCCCCCAGCAGACCAGGGAGACGCGGAGCAAAGCGGCGGAGGACCCGGGCCCGGACCCGTGGCGCTTCCAAATCAGCGCCGTGGGTCCGGCCTGGGTCCTCCGCCGCTTTGCTCCCCATCTCCCTGGTCTGCTGGCTCCCCCAGCAGACCAGGGAGACAGGGAGCAGCTTTTCTCGCCCCAGAGGAGGCAGGTAGCGGGACCAGGCGTCCCACCGCTCCAGTCCTCCGGGGCGAGAAAATCCCCGTTCGTAACTGTGGATCCGACATAAGTCGGATCCGCGTAACTCGGGGACTGCCTGTAGCTATTTTTTAGAAATCCCACGTTGGAACCTTCTTTGCTTTTTGCCAAATCTCCTGTGACAGTGTTCTTAAAACACACATGCTGAGTCATTATCCAAGACTGCTAAAACAGGAAATATATGGGAGAATGCAGGTAAAACAGAGCAGGACATATACAATCCCCCTCCTCTGCCCCTAGGAAAATAGTCACTAATTTAATGAACACATTCTTTTTTTTAAATGAGACTCATCAGCATGGAAGTATGTCTTCTGGGACAATAGATGAAGCATGAAGAGTCATATTAGTGTTTAGCATATCTGACAGTAAACACCTTGCAAAGCAGACTACAAAGGTGCCCTGTGAACACCTATTCACAATTTACACTTTCAGGTGACACTTTCAGGTGGGGGAAGAAGAAGAGCTTAGTGGTTTGAGCATTGGCCTGCTAAAATCAGAGTTGTGAGTTCAGTCCTGGAGAGGGCCAGTTAGGGATCTGGGGGAAAAATCTGTCAGGGATGGTACTTCATCCTGCAGAGAGGACAGGGGAATTGAATTCAATGGCCTCTCAAGGTCCCTTCCAGCTCTGTGAGATGATATATATCCATCTATTATTGGGGGGAGGAATAACTCAGTGGTTTGCACATTGGCCTGCTAAACACAAGCTCATGAGTTCAATCTTTACAAAGGCCATTTGGGTCAAAAATTTGTCAGGGATGGTACTTGGTCCTGCTGTGAAGGCAGGGGACTGGACTAGATGACCTTTCAAGGTCCCTTCCAGTTCTAGGAGATAGGCTATCTCCATTAATTTAAGAAGCACACAGCATTCTCTATTGTCAATGTAAATAAACTTATTTGCCTTAGCAATCGCTTGAATAAGAAGTAGGATAGAGTAGACTTGTAAGCTCTAAAGTTTTACATTGTTTTGTTTAAGAGTGCAGTTTTGTAACCAAAAATAATCTACATTTATTTTATTTTCACAATAAAAAGATTGTACTACAGTACTTGTATAAGGTGAATTGAAAAATACTAGTTTTAACATTTTACACAGTGCATATATTTTAATCTAAAATAGTAACAAAGTTAGCACTGTACACTTTGTTTTCTGTGTTGTAATTGAAATCAATATTGAAAATATAGAAAAATATCCAAAATATTTAATTTCAATTGATATGATATTGTGTTAACAGTGTTTGATCATGATTAATTTTTAAAATTTATTATTTCACTGAGTTAATCCCAACTTAACTGCAATTAATTGACAACCCTACTAACAAGAATTAATAGAATCCCAAAAAGTCATTATCTAATATTGCTACCGACAATGGAAAAAAATCTCATATGAAATATTAACCTCACAGAAGCAATTCTTTATTTAATCTAACTAAAAATAAATATATTCAATGAACATTAAACTGGGTTTATCTAGGTTATCTTCTTGGTCAAATATTAGGACTGGTACCCCATTCTAATCCTCCTCCGCCCTTCTATTGCTTTTTTCTTCCACACCATCAAGTTCAAGTGTTCTGTCATCCTTCTAAACCCCTGCTACAACCCAGATGTAAACCAGTTTAAATTGCCAGCATTATCTAACTCCTTAGCCCTGGTTCTGATTAGTGGAGGGCACCAACAGGTATCAGTGAATTTGGGTCTGAACATTTTTAGTTACGGGCAGTCCCCGGGTTACGTACAAGATAGGGACTGTAGGTTTGTTCTTAAGTTGAATTTGTATGTAAGTCGGAACTGGTACATATTGTATGGGAAACTCTAACCAAACATTTCTCCAGAGCTCAGTTTTATTCTCCCACACCTCACTTCCCTCAGTCCTTTATTCTCAAGCTGAGGTGTCTGCTGAGAAAAGCTGCTCCGCATCTCCCTGGTCTGCTGGCGGGGGCGCTAGCTTCGCGTCTCCCTGGTCTGCTGGGGGGAAGCAGCTAATGTGGGGTTGCCTCACCCCGTTTGTAAGTAGGGATCTGATGTAAGTCGGATCCATGTAACCCGGGGACTGCCTGTACTTAGAAATTACTAGAAATTCCACATGGTAACATTATCTTTGAATTTCTTGGTTAGCTGAAAACTGACATTTGAAATCATTGAAAAGAAACCACACACAAGGAAATTCCCTGACCAAAACAAGTTAAGATGGGAGTGAAGGTTGAATTTAGGTAGCAGGGTTAAAAAATGGCAAAGTTGATGTAATTATTAAAACAAACTAGCATTACAAACCCAGGAAGTTCAGATAGTAATTAATGCAGATATCACATATAATGCTTTACATCAGTCCAAGGCTTTGCTTTTCCCCTGTTCCTTTTTTAAATCTTATTTAGGTAACGAGAACTGAAACCTCAGCATTTTTCTTTAAACATGTGTTTTAATGACAGGTCGGTGAAGCCCTGCATTGACGTGAATGTTTGTGTGTCTGTATTTCATAGCGGTTTTCCATTCTAGTTGTCAGTTTTACTGAATACTCTGCATCTAATACTCTAATACTGCATCTAATACTGAATACTCTGCATCATAGGTGCCGACTTGCTCTCTAGCCGGGGGAGTGTTGACACCTATCCTGTCTCAAGTTCCCACTTCATTCCACCCCTACTCCACTCCTGCCCTGCTCACATTCCACTCTTTCCCCCAAGCTCCCATCCCACCTTCTCCCACCCCTAGCTCCACCCACAAAACTCTGCCCTCGACCTTGCCTCTTCTCATTCCTACTTGGCCCCCCACTCCCTCCCTAAAGTATGCAAGCATACTCACTCCTCCTCCATCCTCCCACACTGTCTCAAATG
Organism: Pelodiscus sinensis; assembly: GCF_052426305.1. Lineage (NCBI taxonomy): Eukaryota > Metazoa > Chordata > Testudines > Trionychidae > Pelodiscus > Pelodiscus sinensis. Next base: position 29,828,301 of record NC_143052.1, on the reverse strand, counting down.
CTACCAAATAGCTGTTATGCAGGGAACACAAGGCCCTGGGGCTATGTCAAGACTATGGGATTTTTCTGGAATCCACAGGAATCCTGGGAAAACTCTGCCACGTCCAGGGAATGAGTCTGCTCTTCCACTTTTTTTTTTTTTTTTTTTTTTTTGGCAGAAGAGCAGACGGGCTCTTTCGGAAGCCCTGTCTTCCTCCTCCCACAAGGAAGAAGGGCTCTTCTGAAAGAGGGATTTTTCCAAAATTTGGCCCAGTGTAGACGGGCCAAATTTCAGAAAAGCCTCTTCTGAAAATCTGTCAGAAAAAGGTGATTCGTGTACCTTTTTCCAATAAAGCCCCACAGTGTAGACATAGCCTGGGAGGGGAGGAGTTGGTCAGCAGTGAGAAACACTGGGGGTGGGGGAAAGAAGAGGAACTTGGCTACCAGCGTCATGTACTCTGCACCTATGCAATGCACCCATCCTTCCTAGCAGAAGAGTCATTTGAACACCAAACTTCTGTGCCAGTCATGCCCTACTATCTCTAATTTCCTTCAAAATGCTAACCACACAGGGGAGGCTAAGGAAGTTCATGGTGATTCCCAGACTGCCAGGAAAGAACATTTTTTCAAGCAGTACAATGGGATACATTTAACATTACTAATACTAATGTAATCAGCGTACATGAAAAGGGTTTGATTTACAGCACTAGTATAAACCCAAATGAGATTCAAGTCTCATATCCTTCAGACTCCAAGAAATAGGTCACAGGAAAGTGAGAAGAATGAAGTAGCATGGGTTACTTGCAGTAGTCTCAGCTTCTTTTCCACAAGTGAGCATTCTAGCTTAGAGTCTGAGCAATGGTCTGAAACATCTCCCAACTCGCACACTCAGGAATGATGGAAGTGGAATTGTATCAATGTGTTCTCTTAGGACACAGCAGCATTATTTCGAAATAACTATGGGACATTGCGGACGCGGAGCTGCGCCGCACCACTTGGTAGGAGCTCTTGCAGCAGGCCCAGACTATGTGCGCGGCCTGTATTGCTGCTGTCTACCACCTGCTGGCCACTCTTGCCCCAGCACCAGCCACTGCTCCTGACCCTCTGTCTTCTCCTCCTAGCCCCACCCTGTGGCCATCAAGAGCCTGTCACACGAGGCAGTGGGACAACCCAAGGAAGGAGCCACTCCCAGCCCAATCCCTGAGCCCCACCTCCCCCTTTATACTCCTTCCCAGGTTCTTTCCCCAGTTACATTTTCCCTGAATAAAAAAAAAATACAGTTTCTTGTTTCAAAAACAAAAAGTCTGTTTCATTGTATCAACAGGGGAAGGGGAAGGGAGGGGGAGGGGGGAAAAGGAGAAGTGAGGGCAGATGAAGGGAAGGATGGCCAAAGGTGCTCTCCTCAACCATGCAGGCCCTGCTGAGCCTGGCATTGAAATGTTCCTTGCTTTGCTCAAGGTGTTCCATATAGGGCTTTATTAGGTAGGGGTTCAGAGAGTAGGCTGTGTCCCCTACTATGCACATCGGCATCTCCACATCCCTGACCCTCATGGTGCGGTCAGGGAAAAAAGTGCCAACATGCATCTTCTCATGGAGGCTGGAGTTGCAGAAGACACGAGCTTCGTGTACCTTCCCTGTCCACCTGATGTTGATGTCAGTGAACTGACCTTGATGGTCCATGATGGCCTGCAGGATCATAGGAAAGTACCTCTTGCGGTTGATGTATTCAAAGGCCCACTGGTTGGGGGCCTACATGGGGATTTGGGTGCCGTCAATGCCCTGCCCCCCTCTCCAGTTTGGGAAGCCTATGGCAGGAAATCCAACAACAACGGGGACCATGTTACCCAGGACAACAAGCTGGCAAAGCAGGATGGTGTTGATGGCCCTCACCACCTAACGAAGGTGACAAACAGAGAATCACAGAGTTGCCAGGGCCCTTGTTAGGTCCCCATGGCCAATCCTCCCTCCCTCCCCCAGACACACCAGGACCAACCCCCTACTTATCCTATCCCCCAGCATGACTTTGTGAAGGTGAGATTGAAAACCCTTCCAGGAAGGGAGCCTCCACCCCCCACTTCCCTAGGGAACCCCATTCCTGCAGTTCACTGCCCTCCTGGAACAATAGTACGAGAGCACCATACCTGCATGAACACAACCTTGACAGTCAGTCTCCCCACACCGAACTGGTTCCGGATGGAGTGGTAGCTGTCTGGCATGATAAGCTCCCAGTTAGCGATGGCGACCTGCTTCTGGAGGGGGATGGCAGGTCTCATGTGGGTGTCGCATTGCATGAGGGCAGGGCTGAGCCACTCACAGACCTCCATGAAAGAGCTGGCCATCCCACCGCTCCATGACAATCTGGTCCCATCAGTCAGAACTGGTGTCCAGTTGCCAAAAGCAGCAGTGCACAGTGTACAGGGAATGGCGGGAGGGGTCGTGCTACATGAGCAGTGCGTGGAGAGAGGAGAGGTGGTGCTCAACAACGAGCTGAGGGTCCTGTTTCTGCAGGGCCACGAAGGCATCCTGGAGTAACTGCAGGAGAAGCTGTGGCATGGGGGGTCTAAGAGATGTCAACTGCTCGGAGGCAGGTCCTACTCCATGGCTGCAGTGCCGTGATGTCTGCAAGGACAACCAGAGGAATGGGTTTGCTGTCCCTCAAGGAGGTAGGCAAAGAAGAGGAACCTGAGACTCGACTGTCGGGGGGTCCCTTTAAACTCAAGCCTCAAGCTCAGGAAGCAGCTCTAGGAAGTGAATGCTGTCCTGATACCCTGCCTAATATGCTTCTAGGTGACCTTAAATGCAATTCAGCATTCAATGAGGGTGGACACTCTATGTAGAAATAGTTCAGCACTATTTTGATGAACATTTGGTGTCTAGATGTGCTATTTTGAAATAAACTATTTCAGAGTTCCTATTCTGAAATAGCGTATTCCAAAATAAGCATGCAGTGTAGGTGTACCCTTACTTGCATTAAAACCTCACTTTGATACAATGCCCATCTTTGAAAAATGACACTTCACCCCTTAGAATATGACTATTTTGAAGGAAGGGATAAGGATCTTGTGCAAGAAAAGGGGTTTTGCACAAAATGGGCACATCCACACTGCCTGTTTTTGCGCAAAAACCCCTTGAGCAAACACGGCTTGGAATAGATTATGCAAATGAACCGCAACAAAATGCTAATCAGCGCTTCATTTGCATTGCCTCTTCTGGCAAATCACATAGCATAGACATTGCCAAATAGAAGACTTTGCCAGGGTGATGGCAAAGAGGAACAAGAAAGGAGCATACAGGTAAGGCAGGGGCAGGCAAAATACAGCCACCAAACATTAAGATCCAGTCTGCCGCGATACTCTGGGCTGTCAAATCCTGAGGACCAGTGGGACCCTCATGCAGGTTTCCTGCCTGCTGCACCTTCAAACATTGCTCAAAGTGGCCAGCTGCTAGGGCCAGCATATGCATCTTAGTGCAGTGATCCCTTTGAGGGGGCTCCACATGCTGGCCCCCACCCCCAGCACTTTCCTTGCAGCTCCCTGTAGCTGGAAACTGGTGATGAATAAAGAGATCATGTCCCAGAAAACCCAGTCGTATGGTAACTCTATATAGGCATGGGATTTCATAGAATCATGGTAATGAAAAGGACTCAAGAGATCATCTCGTCCAATCCCTTGATCTCATGGCAGGACCAAGCACCATCTAGACCATTCTTGACAGGTGTTTGCCTAACCTGCTCTTAAAAAAATTTCTAATGCTGGAGATTCCAAACCTCCCTTGGTAATTTATTCAAGTGGTTAACTATCTGACAGGAAGTTTTTTCTAATGTCCAACCTAAACCTCCGTTGCTGCAATTTAAGCTCATTGCTTCTTGTCCTGTTATCAGAAGTTAAGGAGAATACATTTTCTCTGCTTTTTTAAGATACCTGAAAGCTGTTATGTCCCCCCTCAATCTTCTCTTTTCCAGACTAAACAAACCCAGTTATTTCAATCATCCCTCAATGGTAATGTTTTCTAGACTTTTAATCCTTTTTGTTCCTATTTGCTGGAACTTCACCAGTTTATCCACACTTTCCTGAAATGTGGTACCCAGAACTGGATACAATATTCCATTTGAGGCCTAATCAGCACAGCCTAATAAATATGACTAATCTTGGTTGTCCATTGCTGATATATTTGCGCCAATTTTAAAATTTGTATAAAAGACTGCTGCAATTACATGTTTCTTTAAAGTTGAATTATTTTATGAAGGCTTTCAGAATGACTTTTCTGCATAGAGATGGTCTATTAGAAATGGATAAACAGAGTAAGGTAGGGCTTGTTTCTGCAACTACTGTGCATGCCACTAATTTCTGTGAGACCCCAGGAGCTTTTAATACCTGGCAGAATTAAGTCCTTAGCAATTTTATTTCTTTGAAATAAGATTAAGGTACGTCTACACAGCAAAGTTATTTTGAAATAACTAGCATTATTTTGAAAACTTAGTCTTCATCTACACAACAGGCAGTTATTTCAAAATAATATCAAAATACTGTCAAGCTGGAGGACTTCTTACTGCTACTCCTGTAATTCTCATTGTACAAGGAATAAGGGAAGTCAGAGGAAGAGTGCTCTATTTCGAAATAAGGGCTATGGAGACGTTCCCACTTTCAAAATAAGCTATTTCGAAATAAGCTATGTAATTGACGTAGTTCATTTTGCATATCTTATTTCAAGTTAAGCCCTGCTGTGTAGACACACCCTAAGATCACTGGAGAATCATGTACGGTGGATAAAAATAAATGGTTTATTTTAAACACATTTTAAAAATATAAGTAGGGGTTTTTAACTATAAGATTTGAATTAAAAATTAAGCAGTATGCCTTTGTTTAGAAAGTTTTAAATGAAGTCAAACCATTGAATTGGTGGAAGTCACTGGCTAAGCATCTGGAACAACCATCTGAAGTTTTAAGCCACATTTTGACAGCATTAGTGGCCTCTGGCTTACAAAGAAAATATTTCTTCATTTCGATGTATTCAAAGTTAATAAAGTGTCAGGGAGCTGACAGGGAGCATAGATTGTTCATTGATTAGAAGAGGAAAACAAACAGACGGTGGTGAGAGAGTGCATCTATTCGTTCTAAAATCTTGAAGGACATGGAGACCAGAAAATCAATTCTAACGACAAATAATAATTCCTTTGTTTAAAAAAAATCCATTTGTTTTAAATGTAAAATATGGTTTAAGAAATGTTCTGTTGTATCCAACACATTTAAAGTTACTTTAATAAACAACTTTAAAATGGTGGTTTTGTGCATTAACTACATTCCAATTTCCTTCCAAACAGATTGTGACCCAATCTGTCACATGTCAAAAATTGACCTAGAAATGCATCACTCTCCATTTTCTAACAAATATGTAAAAATTAAAATGCTGAATAAATGTTAAGGCATATAATTGCATATAATTGCTTAAACAAATGTGCACAAATTCTTGTCCTGGTTACAAAAATAACAAATTTAGAAGATAGGATGTATTTAGTTGCAAATCAACATGTCCATTTCTTTAGGATAACTAACAAGTACATATGAAAAACTAGATTAAAAATTATTAGGTTCAATTGAGGTTTATTGATTGCTGATTTAAATCATTTGGTGGTAATTTGCTTTGAATTAAATCAACTCATCCTGAAATTTTTTTATTCTTGTATATTCTATTTTAATTAACTCACCTAATAAAGTGTATTTGTGAAGTGTTAAAAAATGAGCTGATGATGAATTTCATAAAAGAAAACCCATTTGTATTTTAAAGAACAAAATGGTATTGATAGATATTTATTATTCTATGCTTCCCTTTAAACAGAGCTGATCTCACATAAAAATAATCTTAAGGAACTCAAATCCTCTTCTTAAATTATCCACCAGCACCTCTACAACAACAATGGAGGACCAGGATTTTATTAACTAGAAATCTCAAGAGATGCCATGTCTAATGCTATTCAGGTGGAGAAAATTTTCTCCACACTGACTGATTCTTCTTTGTAAACTAGAATGGAGAATAAATCCAGAAGAAGCCAGAACAACATTAACTGCAGACTGCTACAACATGGAGTCTGAAATTTATAAACAATTTTGACCCTTCTAAGTACAAGAAAGTTGAGTCACCTAGGAGATATCAAGACTTTTAGGGGAAAAACAATAACCTTTCACATCAACTGTAGTATCTAATTTAAGCTGCTGTCCTGACATTGCATTTAGAAGAAGGGACTTATTTTCCATCCTCCATCAAAGAGCAGTGATTATGGAGATCAAAAGACAAGGAGGAGAGTCTTCCTTCCAACTTTTTTCCATTTCTTTAACTCAGTTGGAAATAGTGGTTACTGGAGAGAAACCTATGCTCATACAATTAAGATGTTACACCACAAGCAGTGCACACATACTGTCATATTTTGTGATACGATTCAATCCAGTAAGGGGTTGTGTCATTGCTTATCTCGTAACCCTGAATTCCATAAACTATTCTGCTGTGGTAGCTCTCTGTCTGGATGCTCCCAGTCATGCTAAAAGCATCATAAAAGTGTGAGAGTGTTGAGCAGTCCCAATTCAACTCTGACTCCAGCAGTCTGATTCTTATTCCATAGCCACACTCTGTTCTTTACCTTCCTTCACTATTACTAGCTAAGTGACCCCCCCCAACACCCTCACAATACTTAATTTCCACAAGACAATGTGCCCTAAAATGTCTAACCCTCTCCTGAAAGATTCATAGTAATAATAATACCTATTGCTCCTTTAAGGAGACTAAAGCACAATTTATTGTTTTTGACAGAATTAGCAATCACTTGAACTCAAGCACAACAGTGGGTTGCTTTAAGATTAGATTGAAAGCTAAAAAAGTTTATAAAACAAAAAGACTTTGGTCTTAAGTGAGTTTAAGAGCAAGGGATGAAGACAAAATAGTTTTAAGCAAATAAAATACACTTTCATGTGGCTAAGACTTAACATGTTACAGCCTTCATTCAAAGTAGATTTCTTAACAATATTTCTTATTACAGTCACGGCTGACTTGCTCTCAGGGCTGGTCTCCATCACTGGAGAGATCGATGCTGCTGCAATTGATGCAACAGCAATCGATTTAACGGGTCTAGATCAGACTTGCTAAATTGATGGCAGAGCATTCCCTGGTTAAATCCAGTACTCCAGCTTTCCAAGAAGAAGGGAAGTCAAACAGAGAGCACTGTAAAGACACTGCAGTACACTGACATAAGCTACATCGACTCCAGCTACATTATTCATGGAACTGGAGTAGTGTAACTTAGGTCAAGTTATTCCAATAGTGAAGACAAGCCCTTAGTCAGGATCTTACACAGAAGTACAAGATATTGATTTCCTGTGTCTTCCTAGGTGAAAGATCTTTGCCTAAGCAGTTTTCTCACCTATTTTGTTCCCAAAGATTTCAATATCTCCTTGGTTGAAGGTCCCACATTTTTTTTCCTGCTTCAAGGGCTCTAACTCATTGAGCCTGTCCTGTGATGGATACTAAAATGGCTTCTTCTCTTTCCTTATATCTTCCCATACTCAATGTTTTGTCCTGAGATTTAGGATGACCTCATGCTCTTTTTCCTTCCTTTGGACTTCCCATCCTCCTGCTAATTTGTATGTAAATACAGCTTTCATTGTTTTGGGTTATGCCTTACTTAATTTCACTTGAGATAACCTGTTTCACTCTGTGCATATTCACAGTTTTTAAAAACACAATATAAATGAGCATTCATAGTTTCTCATATGGTGTTGATACATACATTTTGCAGTTATATTAATCTCTAATGAATCATTAGTTTTAATAAAGATGTTACATGATATCTTTGATAATACACTATTGTACACCAGCAGTTGATTCCATAACTTATCATTTGAGGTTCAGAGGCTCTGACTACCACCTGCTAGACTGATAGTTTATTTTATCTTGAATGTAAACATGCCTTCATTGTGTCTATCTGACAACCAGGCTGGTCACACGAGCACACACATTCCTTTGTCTAGGACAGTCTGGGCTTATGCCAAACACATTTGACAAATATAATTTTAGTATGTACCCATACATTTTTGTACACTCCCTGTGCATACATCAGTTAAGAATATTAATGACCATTGAGTTATTAACTTTTCAAATCATAGAACACTAGAATTGGAAGGGACCTCTAGAGGTCATGAAGTCCAGTCCCCTGCCCCCATGGCAAGACTGGATCATCTGGAGCATCATCTGGATCATTCCTGATAGATGTCTATCCAACCTACTCTTAAGTATCTCCAGTGACAGAGATTCCACAACTTTCCTAGGCAATTTATTCCAGTGTTTAATCACTCTGACAGTTGAGAAGTTTGTCCTAATCTACTAAATTATATGTTAAATGCCCCATTTTCTGTCTACATCATAACAGTGAGCTAGCTGTAGTATGTTTGTCCTGAAAAGAATTGCTGACACAGAGTAGTGAACTACTAGGGATAGCCCTTCCTTTCTCCCTCTCTCCCTTACATTTACACTCATGACAAAAATGTCCATCCTTTGCATGGATACAAGAAGGGGCCCATTATGTGAATATACACAAGTATGTGATAAATATAACCATTGAGCAGTAATATTTTCTATTTAGGGTCTACAAAATCTAACACTTAAATAGTCACTTGTGGGCAACAAACAAATTTATAATTACTATAAAAATTAAACAGTAGAGCAGCTACTGTAATTCAAAGTGATATTTCCTTGGAACAATAATAATACCTGGTGGTTCAATAATGTTAGTAAAGTGCAGTTATATGTCAGAAAACACCTAATCCATCAGGTGAAATACCATTCTCCAGTTTTTTAAAACGAGTCTTACAGTAATAAAAGATGTGTATTTGTTCTTTATGCACAAGATTAAGTTGATAAGACTTGCACTCAACTCCCTTAGGCTCTTTGGAAAATCCCACCATAAATCATGCAGATTTCTTAGATTGCAGTGCCACCTGAAATGCACCAAGGGCTATTCAACATAAGAAAAATCTCTGTTTCAGAGAGCACATGAAGTATTAAGTATTAATAATACACCCAAAACACAGTGGCCAAAAGACATAATTTATGGAAGCCTCACTCCCACGTTCCTTTCATACTAGTTTTCTACAGCAGTTGAGCTTCTTTGCAGCACATAGAAATGTCAGCACTGATAAGGATCAACACATTAATATGTCATTGACTTTTCCCCATCAGAACCTTGCTTCAAAGAAATGTACTGTACCAGACAGCACATATTTGGGTATCAGCTGCAAAAGCAAGTAAAACCCACAGGCGTATAGATATTGAAGAGCAGAAAAAACAAAATGAATGATTGCAGCATGGCAACTGAACTGAAGCTGATTTGAAGTGAAGAAGAATGGAATAATTTGTTATTTAATCCATCCTTACTATTCCCTTTTCCAAGAGCATCAATGATCTTAGGGCCATTTGGGCATTAAAAGACAAAGAACAAATCAAGAAGAATAAAGTAGGTTTCTCTTCAAAGTAAAGAGAAATGGAAGGATTACTTATTTAACATTCAAAAGGGTGCTGGGTATTTTACTAGCAAAATGAAGTGCAGACATCTAATTAATAGAAGATATTTTCAATAAATATTTCATTTTATTTAAAATTTGATGCAGAAGTTTTGTTAACTTAGAAACAAAATTTATATAAAATTCTTGAAGATTTACCTAGTGTTACTTGGGTCCCTCATAGCAGGGAGCTGGAGGAGTCAGGATTAGGGGTGAGGAGGGACTCAAGGCAGGAAATGGGGGTGCAGGAAAATCAGGAGTCAGGACAGGGGTTGGGGGAGCTCATGGCAGAGAGTGGGGGTGGCTGGTTGCTGCTCCCTGGGGCTAGCTCAGGGTGGTAAGGGCCACATTGCCCAGCCAGCAGCTGCTCCATGACTCTCCAGGGCTATCAGAGCAGTGGGGGCCACTCTTGCTTGCTGCCCCCCGTAGTCATTCTGGAGTAAAACTGTCCCTGTGGTCATTCTGAAACCCTTCCTTTCTATTTGATGAGAAAAATCACAATCCATGAAAACCCCATTGTCTTGGCACAACCAAATCTTGCCCTTGCTTTAAGTTATTATAAGAGGAAGTGGCATAGCAAATTTGGTGGTCCTAGCTCTTACAGTTTAGGAAGAGTTCTTGATCAAATGGATTCACAGACAGATGGACAGACGTATAAACTCTCTCAAAGAGTAAATTTTGCAATAAATGTTGAACATTTCTTTTGGGCACACAGAAAAAACCAGTCTGATGTCAACAAGAACCTTCCCCCATACTCTTCCTCGGTCACAACTTTGGCACCTGTAGTGCTTAAAATTGCAGGGAGAACCGCAGATGTGGCTTTACAGGCCTCAAAAGCTGGTAGGACTCTACAGTAGCAAAATAATATAATGGGAAATGTCCACACTGATCCATCAAAAGTTCATAAAAGTATGGGTGCCAGCTAAACATTGCTGAGCTATACCCATCACCTCAATCTTATTAGTAACTCAAGTACTATAACATTAAATATTACCCTGCTGAAAATTCCATCTAAAGGTAAAGAACTATCACAGAAAGTACCCAGCATTTTTGCTAATCAGAGCAATGGTCACTAGTTCCTACTAACTTTAAAGGAGAAGTTTAGGATAATTCTACAAGACAGAATTCTTAATACCTAAAGGCATTGTCATCATCATCCATATAAAAAAAATCACTGAAAACTACTTAACTGCCAGGAAAACCAGATTGGTCCAGACAACAGGAATCAAATTAGTTTTGATAGTTGTTACTTTAATGCTGCAAAGCATTCAATAATTAGCAGCCAATCACTCTTAAAATTTACTCAGGTGTCCTTTGATAGTACCCATGACAGATATTACAGACACATGGAATATCTTTGAGATTGCTATATAGTAGAACCTCAGAGTTACAAATATCTTGGGAATGAAGACTGTTCATAAATCTGAAATATTCTTAACTCTGAACAAAATGTTATAATAATTCTTTCAAAAGTTTACAATTGAGCATTGACTAAATACAGCTTTGAAGTGTAATGAAATACTGCTGATTATACCCATTTCAACAAAGAAACAATCTCCTTATCTTGTAAATTATCTTTTCAATAATGTATATTTATTTAGGGAATTGGTTTTTTGCCTCTGCTGATGCCTGATTACATATTTCCAGTTCCAAATGAGGTGCTGACTGTGGTCAGTCCTTATCTCTGGTGTTCATAACCGAGGTTGTACTGTAGCAGCTTTATAAAAGTCAGATCTCTCTGTGGATTAGGTTTGGTTTTTAGCTCCATGTGGGAATTAAAGGAGTTTCCTTCAAGAACTAAAAATCACAGGAATCTGGGTGTGGAAATAAGTGCAAATTCCTAGGCAGGTAAAAAGTGTATAGCAGCTCCATCCCTTCGGCAAAACTATGAACCCAGTCCAAGAGAATCTGCAAACTCAAAATGGACAACAGTATAATGAGTCAACCCTGATATAATGCTCACTTGATTCCAGAACTTACAAAAAACTGACAAAGACAGGACTGTGGAAAGAGTGTGAAGTACTTAAGCACCTGAGTGCCTTTGTGAATCCAGGCTAAACTCTTAAATCCTGTTTTCAGGCATCACTGCAATCCATAAAACACTCACTCAGAGGTCACCTAAACTTGCAGGCATCTAAATTAATCTGGTCCCTAAGATTTTGCAGTAAACGTTCTCACATTTCTGCTTCTGGGCACAAGTCCAGTTGCCTCCTTGAGGCACCAAGACACCTCCCTCCAATCTAATTCTAGAGTGATCCACAAGCCTGGGACTATTGATGTTCCTTCCCCTAATTCAGATGCACGGCCTAATCCAGTGGGCATCAGACACCACTTAACACTACACAGCTGGTGCCCTACCTTATAATCTTTAGCCCAACGAGAAGAGAACTCACCACGAATGTGGGAGACCCCAGTTCAAGGGGACAGATTTCAGCAGTGATTTCTCACCTCTCACCACTAAGGCTATGTCTACACTGCAGGCTTTTGCTGGCAGAGTGTACACTAATGAAGCACTCATTGGCATTTGTCATGCTATTATTTGCATATTCTCTGCCGATGCTTTTAGCACAAGAGGTTTTTGCGCAAAAACAAGCAGTGTAGACGAGTCTGTTTTGCACGAAAAAACCCTTTCGTGAAAGATCCTTATGCCTCATAAGATCATATGAACGGCCGTACTGGGTCAGACCAAAGGTCCATCTAGCCCAGTATCCTGTCTGCCGACAGTGGCCAGCACCAGGTGCCCCAGAGAGGGTGGACCGAAGACAATGATCAAGCGATTTGTCTCCTGCCATCCTTCTCCAGCCTCTAACAAACAGAGGCCAGGGACACCATCTCTATCCCCTGGTTAATAGCATTTTATGGACCTAACCTCCATGAAATTATCTAGCTTCTCTTTAAACTCTGTTATAGTCCTAGCCTTCACAGTCTCCTCTGGCAAGGAGTTCCACAGGTTGACTACATGCTGTGTGAAGAAGAACTTTCTTTTTTTAGTTTTCAACCTGCTAACCATTAACTTCATTTGGTGTCCTCTAGTTCTTCTATTAAGGGAATTAATAACTAACTTTTCTTTATTTGCCCTCTCCACACCACTCATGATTTTATATACATCTATCATATCCCCCCTCAGTCTCCTCTTTTCTAAACTGAAAAGTCCCAATTATTTTAACCTCTCTTCAGATGGGACCTGTTCCAAACCCCTAATCATTTTAGTTGCCCTTTTCTGAACCCTTTCCAAGGCCAAAATATCTTTTGTGACTTGACTTAGGCTCTTTTCTCAGTGAGAGTAATGGGCATAGGACATACCGGACATCTGCATCTCCCATACACTAATTTAGGCTGCTCTCTGACTAGCAGGCTGGATTCAGGGTTCATGTTCTAAGTCATCTATCTTTTGCTATTCGTTGGATAGGGCATTTAGGTACCTCCTTCAGGCTTTGTAGATCATATTTCACCTGGTGGGTCAAGGCCTTTATCTCCACATGGATGATGGATAACTGTCCAATAAGCAAAGAATGGCATATAAATAGTTTACCATATATGTTTTCTCTGTAAGGCTTCTGTCTAATAAAAAAATGCTTTATGAAGGCTAGATGGTAATTGGTTAACCCTGGCACTGACCGAGAGACAGATGAACTGCAGGGCTGAATTACACTCAGAGCAGCTGAAACAGTAACAGGCAGTTGCCAGAGGAATTGCAGCCTAATGTGTCAGCTAGAAGCCTCTGGGGTATCCTCCAGGAAACCATGAAGGGGGTCAGATACAGGTAATGTGGGAGATGCAGTAATTAAAGGAATTGTGACAGTACCAATTCCTTAGTCCTTATTAGCTAAGGAATTTGCTAATAAAATGCAGAACAACTTCTCTGCCCCACAAAATCCTTTCGTATATAATCCTGCTAGCGGCCCTTTGAGATCCAGCATTGAACCAAAATTATATCTTTCATTGGTAAAATTTCTTTTTGTTAAGAATCTATGGACTATTACATATCCCTCCATACATCATGTAGGATGGACCACACTTCAGACATGCATTGAGCATTAAAACATGTGACATCCACTGCCTGGAATAGAAAATATACAGACTGAAATCCTAACCAATATTTGTGAAGTCTAGGGTTACTGGTCCTCAAGGAAAGAAGTTATGTGATTGACCTCTTTCAGTTAGCAATGGGGAATCCGGTTCCAGAGATTGTCCGTGCTTAACCCACTCTCTCATTCAACTCTAGGCAGCTTTTTAAGTGTTTGGTTCAAGCTGCTTAATGTTAAGTTTTAAAGGCTTGTGTCTGGGTTACTATGCTCTTGCTTCACAAGTTAGTGTGTATCAAATATCAAGCATGTACAAAACGGAAAGAGTAGACCATTTCAGTGGTTTTAGATATTCAAAATGCATTCACAACGCCAGAGACACAAGTTACAGTTTTTTAAGCCTTTGTTTTCCCAGCAGTTAAGAAACAAGCTGACAATGCCACTGACGGTGCCAGCTGAGTAGATCAGTTGTGATATCCTGAGTTTCATACTAACTTGCTTTCAAATTTATGCCTGGTGTGGCAAGATATGTGGGCCTGTTGTGCCTAACTACCAGAAATATTTCTGGCCGGAGGCCTGGCTCCAGCAAAGTAGGAGTCAGGTCGCTTCCCAATCCTGCCTGCCATCCCCCATGCATTCCTTGGCCCCGCCTGCTACCTCTGGAGATTTAAAACAGCCTGCACCCAGCACCGCAAGTCCCTCTCAGGCTATGTCTACACTACACTGCTCTTTTCGAAAAAAGCTAAAAATCACAATTTGCTTTTTCCGCTTCTTTTTTTGGAAGAGGCTTTTCTGACATTTGGCCTGTCTACACTGGGCCAAATGTCGGGGAAAACCCCTTTTTCGGAACATCCCTTCTTCCTCATAAAACGAGGTTTACAGGGATGCCAAAAAAACGCATCTGCTCTTCTGAAAATTTTTTTGGACGAGCAGATATGTTCTCTGGACATGTTCCCTGTAGTGAAGACAAAGCCTGAGAGTCTGCACCTCTCACCCCCTCCTGCATCCCTACCTCCATCCCAGAGCCTGCAGCCACACACCATTGCAGAGCTTACACCCAGATCTGTGCCCAACCCTTCCCCACAGTTTGTACCCTGCACCCCAGTCTCCTAGCTCAGCCCAGATCCTACACACAGCACCCAAACTCCATTCCAAACCTGCCCTCCAGATGTCCTCCCGCACCTACAGTCCCTCCCAGAGCCAGACACCTCACCCTTTCCTGCAATCCCAGTCCCCTGCCCCACCCAGAGCTTGCATCCAGCACATAGACTCCATCCTAGAGCATGCACCACAGATTCCCTCCTGAGTCCAGACTCCCTCCCAATTCCTTAGGTAGATCAGGGGGAGGGAGTTTGGGTGGGCGAGATGTGCAGGCTCTGAGCACCACTGAAATTTCTGCAAACCTGCCAGAGTCTTAGATAACTATTCCCTAGATGTACCCGGTGTCACAGTGCAGCAGATTAGACTTTCTTTTTGCAGTGCCATTCAGAAATATAAAATCAGGCTAATATTCAGTGAAGGGTATGAAAAAGAGTATTTTTCCATACTGCTAAAAGGAAACCTACGCGAACATCCAGACAGCTTAACTCCGGAACTCAGAGCATAACAGCCTGAATACAAATAGTTTTAGAGTCATTTGCCTGGGGACATTTGACAGAAATGTCACTTCTCATTTTGGCCTTTTCAGTTACCACATTTGAGGAGGCTGTAACGAGTCCTCCCTAGGGACACTTGTGTTATCTCCAGGAGCATGCATTGCTCAGGAAAGAATCTGAAGGGTGGGTTAACACATAGGCTACGTCTACGCTGTTTGTTTTTTGCAGAAAAGAAAAGGCAAATGAAATGCTTATTTGTAAATCTCGCACTCTCATTCGCATATTCTCTTCCAATTCTTTTTGCGGAAGAGGTGTTTGCGGAAAAAAACCCACAGCGTAAATGGGGCCATTTTTTGGGAAAAAAAAAACACTTTTGCGCAAGATCCTGTTAACCTCATTTTTTGTCCATCATTTACAATTTGTGAAGATTTTTAAATAAGATGCTCTAGTTCAATCACAAAATTATTGATCTTAATGTCAGAAAACAATGAAATTCTTTGACCTGTGTTATGAAATTAGATTGGAGCCCAAAGGGCCCTTGTGGATTTAAAATCTATGAATTCAGATTGAGGCCTTGGGGTGCTACTAAATATTATGTTTCATACATCTACTAGTATCAACACAATATTTAGTCGCTTGGATGGGTTGCTCTCTTTTACACACTTTACAAAGTCAAGGACTCCAAAACTAGAAAGAGACATAATTAAACCTGGCCATGCAATCTTATTTTAGTCACATTGTATGCATACATTATGATACTGTCTTTGATTGCATGCTATTTTCTCCCACTCAGAATGGGCTGCTGTTGATATTTTGTTTATTCTAACCATTCAACTTGTGGCCTCACGCCCAATTCACTGCATATCATTCACAACCTGAATGGAACGAAACACATGTTTAAAATGTACCCATGGGCTTTTCTATGGTGCTTGCCTCCACAGTATCTAAGCACCACAGAAACAATACATTGTGTCACAAGAGCCCAGTGTGGTTAGGAATTGTCCCATTTTACAAATGGAAAACTGAGCACACAGAACAAAATTTTCCACTATGTCCACTAATTTGGGATGCTCAGCAATTGGTTCCCATTTTTTAAACAGTGATAGATTATCTTTAAAAAAATCAGCTAAGTATCTCTAGCTGAAGCCAGGTGGAGCTGCAGTTAGGATATTTTAAGTATCTCTAGCTGAAGCCAGGTGGAGCTGCAGTTAGGATATTTTTGCACTCCTCAGTTACAGATGCCTCAAGTTTGGCACCTAGAAATTGAAGAACTCATTTCCGATTACACCTGTCATTTAATGGCTCTTCCCAAAAGGAGCATGTTTATGGCAGAACCAGAGATGAAAATCCAATTCAGTTGGCTCAGTCTAGTGCTTTAACAATAAGGCTTTCTTCATAACTCTGTTATCCATTACACATCTTCCATGCTCTGCAGTATGTAAGGCAAATATGTTAATTGTTATTTGCCCAAATATTTGAGTGCTTGATTTTGCAATTTGAATGTTCTTTAACGGGTTTTCTTTTAGTAAATTTTATCAATGTGCAACTAACAACTGATCCAGAGATTTTCATAGGTCTAAACCCAGACCTACAAACTCCTATTAGCCGAGCTAAGAGAATAGCTCTAGTAGCTGAAAGCAGAGGTAGGCAGCTATTCTCCAGCCAACAGAAGGCATGTAACCATCACCACCATTCCATTTATAAATATAAGTTACTTAAATGTACATATAGTTTTGCTTATTTGATATCAAGAATGAAGCAGAAAAGCAAACAAGATTTATTGAATTGTACAGGCTATACTTCAAAGTCTGTACTGAATAACAAAACTGAAACTGCCATGTAGCATGTGTCTAATGGGAAAAAGAAAAATCCATAGCATGTCTCAAGGTGAATACAATACTTTTAAAAATGTCTTAAAAGAACTTTTTTTCTGAATGAACTGTCATTCATTGCTTAAAACTCAGACCTTGAAAATGTTCATTCTAAGATAATTTGGTACATTATTTGGATCTAACATAATTGCATGTAATTTCTTCCCTTTTGGGGCTCACCTGCCTCAAATCATTTATATTACAAAAATAGTCATAAACAAATCAATACTTTCACTCATACACACTCTGGGGCTATGTCTAGACTATATTCTTCTTTCAAAAGGAGTCTAGTCCTCAGGAGTGCGGGTTATTTCGAAAAAGGAGGGTGTTTCAAAAGAACCCTGTCTAGACTGAGCTTTCACTTTCGAAAAACCCCTTTTAGAAAATGTGCTCAGACGCGAATATACAAATGAAGCACGGGATATTTAAATCCACGCTTCATTTGCACTTTTGATTTGCTTCATTTACATTCCTCTTTCGAAAGAGGAATGTAATTTAGACTTGCCCTGGTTGTTGGCAAGATGAAGAAAAAAACTCAAACTGGTATGGAAACGTCATTTTTCTCTCTTTTCTGACATTTGAAAATGTGAGATGCTCCAAAAACAGACACACAAATACTGTATTTGTCTCCATAGCAACACAAACTAAACTCTTTCGAAAACTATTTTTACATGTTTTAATGAAAAATGATTAGTGATTTTAGTGTTTATGTCTTAAAGAAAATTATTGCTAACTCACAAATTTATTTTAACAAATGTAGCACTAACTTGTCAATTCCATTATTGCTAAAAGTAGAAAAAAATACATTGTTTACCTGTGCTATGGCATATACCACAGGGCAAAGGGGCTACAGTGTACGTTGGGCATGTTAGCTCCCATTTACTTAGCAAAAAGAGAGCAAAGAAAAAAGTTAGCGCTAGTATGTACTGTAGAAAGATCATCACATTGTTTAAACAGTGTTTGAAAACAACTCAAGCTGTTGCCGAAATTGGTGGCAAAACAAAATGCTAAAGTAAAAGCACTTCTAGAAATCTTTACTTACAATCCTTTAGCTACTGTAGACACTCCTAGTGTATCCATCCATGAAGAGAGCTCTAGGGTGCAACCTAGACTGTGGGACTGCTGAACTCTCTGTCCCACCACCTGGGCTCCTCTTACACTGTGATGTTGATGTCAAGCTACGAACTTCTTAAAGGCACTTCATTCACACAGCCGCAGGCAGTGACCCACCCAGCTCTCTTACAAGAATGGTCTCTCAGCCAGACGCGACTGGCTAGGAAGCATGCAGGGGAGGAGGGCATTGTCCTCAAGACCCCCCTCCATATGACTCCTCCCCACATCACCCAAAAGAGGGCCAGAACAACCCTCCCTCTACACTTCAGGGCCTGCCACTGCTCTACCTCTTCATGCCCCCATCCTGACCCTGCTCTGCACCAGTTCCACCTCTTCTCCCAAACATCCTTCCTCAGTGAGGTGGCCTCGGAGAGGGGTCTGCTGCCTGCAACAGGGGTCGGGCCCCCATTCACTCACTGGGGGTATGTCTACACTACCCCGCTAGTTCGAACTAGCGGGGTAATGTAGGCATACCGCACTTGCAAATGAAGCCCGGGATTTGAATTTCCTGGGCTACATTCCATGAGGAGTAACGGTAGTTCGAACTAGGAAGCCTAGTTCGAACTACCTAGTTCATGCCCCGTGTAGCCGCGCGGCACAGGGTTCGAACGAGCGGGGATTTAAAAATGACGGCACCCCACTTATGCAAATGAAGCCCGGGAAATTCAAATCCCGGGCTTCATTTGCAAGTGCGGTATGCCTACATTATCCCACTAGTTCGAACTAGGAGGGTAGTGTAGACATACCCTGGCAGTGTCAAGGGAAAGCAGAGTGACATGGGGGCCCGACCCCCGTTGCTGGCCATAGTGCATCACTTCCTACCTGTCAGTGCAGGAGATGGGCCTGCCCCTCCCCAATTCATTCACTAGCAACCAGGAAGCAGAGCTGTGTTGTTCCATTTCCCCGTGCTGCGGCAGTGGCAGCGCCTGCTGCTGCATCAGTCCCCACCCACTAGTCTCCTGGGCTCTTGACCCTCATGCCCGTGGAGTGGGGGGAGGGGAGAAGGTGGCCCCTTGGAACTCTTTCACATGTCGCCAGTCCTTCCAGCCACTCAAACTAACATAGGAGAAGCTCCACACAACCCCTCTCTGCTCCTGCCCTATGCTCCAGAACTGTACCACCTTGCCCTGATCAGATGCCTGACCAGAGTAAATTCACTACCCAGTTCATCATTCCAACAGAAGGGTAGTTTAACATGCAGAGGCAACTGCTGGGGAGGGACACAAGAGGGGCAACTGCCACATGACCTCTCCCCTCAACATGACCCTCCCTAGCCCCACCTCTTCCTGTCCAGCCTTCCTCCAAATCACTGCCTCTGCTCCGCCCTGACCTCACCAAATCCTCCCCCAAGTCCCCACTCTGCTTCACACCCTCCCTGCGCATACTCTAAGAATTGTTTTAGGTATGTTCTATGGCCTGAGCTATACAGGAGGGCACACTAGACAGTTACCATGGTGCTTTCTAGCCCTTGCATCTATTAATCTAATGCTTGTCAAAGAAAGTTGCAGAGTCAAGGACTCAAAAGTTAGGAAATGTCAGCACAAGGCAATCTTCAATCAGCCCTCTTGCACATATGCAAGGGTTACTGGCCTAGGGGATGCGATGAAAACAGGTGTGCTATCTTAATTTTTATCCAGGGTTTGGACACCATGCCACACGACATTTTCATAAGAAAACTAGAGATATGGTCCTACGGATGGGCAACCACAAATAGTGTGTGGGCCACATGACTGGCTCTCCATCTCAATGGGCTGCAGTAGCCTGTGGCCTAGTGGGGTTTCCTCTCCCCCACATGCCTCTTGCACACTGGGGCACTGGAACCCTGTGCTTACCTGCTCCACCCTCTCCCTCCCAGCAGCTTTGGAGTGCACAAATTGCCTGACTCATGCTCCATCCCTCCTCCTTCCCCTCCCTCCCAGAGTCGGAACACCGTGAACAGCTGATTCATGGTGTACGAGCTCTGGGAGGGATGTGGAGAAGTGGGGACAGAATGCAAATCAGGTGATTTACAGGTCCTATGAAAGTGCTGGTGGGGAGGGAGAGAGGCATAATGAGATTGGGGCTCCAGTGCCCCGGGGATGGGAGAGGGGGGCAGCCAAGGGGTTCGTAGGCTGCAGATGGAGTCCCAGTGGGCCATATGCGGCCCGTGGGCTGCATGTTGCCCACCACTGGTTTAGACTAAATTACTATTCGCTGAATGCACAACTAATTGAAAGATCATCCTCACACGGTGTACTGTTAGACTGGGAAGGCAAATCTAGTAGAGTCCCACAGGGGCTGGGGGGGAGAGGTGGTATCAATTCCTGGGTCTAGCGATAGTCAATATTTCATTATCTGAGTCATTCATGGAGTAGAATATATATTTATAAAATCTGTACAAGACATCAAAACACGAGGGGCTGCAAGCAATCTGGAGGACAGGCTTAGAATTCAAAATGACCTTGACAAATTGGAAAATTGGACTGAAATTAATAAGATGAAAGTCAATAAAGTACAAAGTACTTTTCACTTAGGAAGGATAAAAATCAAATGCACAACTACAAAATGTGGAATAACTAGCTAGGTGGTAGTACTGCTGAAAAGAATTCATGGGCTATAGTGGATCACAAATTGAATATGAGTCAACAATCTGATGCAACTGCAAAAAAGGCTAATATTCTGGGATGTATTAACCAGAGTGTCATATGGAAGACAGGGGAGGTAACTGTCCCCTTCTATTTGGCACTGGTGACACCTCAGCTGGAGCATTATGCTCAGAATTGGACATCACACTTTAGGAAAGACATGGACAAACTGAAGAGTACACAGAACAACAAAAATGATTCAAGGTTTAGAAAACCTGATTTATGAGGAAAGATTAAAAACTGGGCATTACAAAGAATGAGGGGAAATCCAATCCTCAAATGTGCTAAGGGCTGTTATAAAGAGGATGACTCATGATCAGTTGTTCCAAATGTCCACTGAAACCTGGGCAAGAAGTAATGGGCTTAATTTGCAGCAAAGGAGATTCAGGTCTGATATTAGGAAAAACTTTCTAACTACACTAGAATAGGTTATCATAGGAGATTGTGGAATCTCCATCATTGGGGGATTTTAAGAATAGGCTGAACACCTGTGTAGGTATTCTTAGGGATGTGGGGGTTGGACATGACAACTTCTTGTGGTCCCTTCGAGGCCTACATTTCTGATATTCAACCATTCTGTGTGGACCAGTTCTGGACTGCAGAAGATAATATTTTATATTTGGAGTCTGAAGTATCTCAATGCTACTTGCAGATGGCAGGGAATGTTTCTTGGAAAATGTGTAAAGGAATGTTCTGTGTTGGGCAGGACTTCCCAAACTTTCAAAAGCTCAACCCCCACTTCAAGAAAATTAAACACCTCCTCTGTCACATTGGTATGTGTTGTTAAAGATCTACTCATATTTTAACTGAAATTAAGTTGCCTTTTAAAATAACTCCTTATTTTTTATTTTAAAGGAGTGATGTATCTATCCAATACTGAATGTTAAGAAATGTTTTGATACACATTTCATAGCACAAAATATTGCATCATTTTAAAGCTTTACAATAGTATTACTTAAGAAGTGATTTTT
This sequence comes from Pelodiscus sinensis, assembly GCF_052426305.1. Lineage (NCBI taxonomy): Eukaryota > Metazoa > Chordata > Testudines > Trionychidae > Pelodiscus > Pelodiscus sinensis. The sequence goes on along the minus strand of NC_143052.1, from coordinate 29,806,582 downwards.
AGACTGCTATTGCAAAAAAGAAACAAAACCAACATCATTGTTTTTTCTCTAACAAAGTTTCACTGGTTTCTTCAGGCTCAACTTCCCCATGGTTAGGCTCATATACCAGGGCCTGGCTTGTTCTTGATTTGGGGAGGAGGCAAGCGGGGAAAGAGATATTATGGTGTGTCTCGTGTTGAGCAGTCACTCATTCAAGCTATATTGTCTATATAAGAACATAATGGCCATACGGGGTTAGACCAAAGGTCCATCCAGCCCACTATCCTGACTTTCAACAGTGGCCAATGCCAGATGCCCCAGAGGGAGTGAAAAGAACAGGGAATCCTCAAGCAATCCCTCTCCCATCACCCATTCCCAGCCTCTGACAGAGGCGAGGGACAACATTCCTACCTACCCAGGCTAATAGCCATTCATGTACCTAACCTCCATTAATTTATCTAGTTCTTTCTTGAAACCTGTGAAAGTCCTGGTCTTCACAACCTCCTCCAGCAAGGAGTTCCACAGGCCAGCTGGGCACTGTGTAAAGAAAAACTTGCTTTTGTTTATTTTAAACCTGCTGCCTATTCATTTCATTTGGTGACCCCTAGTTCTTAAGTTATGGGAACAAGTAAATACCTCTTCCTTATTCACTTTCTCCACGCCAGTCATGATTTTATAGACCTCTATCATATCCCCCCTTAGTCTCCTCTTTTCTAAGATGAAAAGTCCAACTCTTTTTAATCTCACTTCATATGGGACACGTTCCAAACCCCTAATCATTTTAATTGCCCTTATCTGAATCTTTTCCAATGCTACTATATCTTTTTTTAGATGAGATCACCACATCTGTATGCAGTATTCAAGATGAGGGCATACCATAGTTTTATACAGAGGCAATAAGATGTTCTGTCTTATTCTCTATCCCTTTTTAAATTATTCCTAACATTCTGTTTGCTTTTTTGATGCTGCTGCACATTGAGTGGATGTTTTCAGAGAACCCTTCACAATGACTCCAAGATCTCTTAGTAGTTATAGCTAAATTAGTCTCCATCATATTGTATGTATAGTTGGGATTATTTTTCCAATGAGCATTATTTTACATTTATCAACATTAAATTTCATTTTCCATTCTGTTGCCCGATCACTTAGTTTGGTGAGATCTTTTTGAAGCTTTACACAGTCTGCTTTGGTCTTAATTATCTTGAGCAGTTTAGTATCATTTGCAAATTTTGCTACCTCACTGTTTACCCCTTTCTCCAGATCATTTATAAATAGGTTAAATAGGGTTGGTCCCAGGACAGACCCTTGAGGAACACCACTAGTTACTGCTCTCCATTCTGAAAACTGACCCTTTATTCCTACTCTTTGGGTACGTCTAGACTACAGGCTTTTGTCGACAGAAGTTTTGTCGACAGATACTGTCGACAAAGCTTCTGTCGACAAAGAGCATCTAGACTACATTCAGTTCTGTCGACAAAGCAAGTTGCTTTGTCGACAAAACCCTGTAGTCTAGACACAACCCTAGATGCAATAACACCTTCTGTCAACAGAACTCTGTCGACAAAAGGCATTATGCCTCGTAAAATGAGGTTTACCAGCGTCGACAAAACTGCTGAGTTCTGTTGATGTTATGTCGACAGAACTCAGCGGTAGTGTAGATGCAGGTATAGTTTTGTCGACAAAAGTCCACTTTTGTCGACAAAACTCTGTAGTATAGACACACCCTTTGTTTCCTGTCTTTTAACCAGTTATCAATCAATGAGGTATTCATGAGAAAGTAATGGAAGTTCCTCATTAACCCTGAGCTATAGTTTCCGTGCCTTCTGAAAACTCAGGCACATGCTGCTGCATCAGTTAGACTCATGACACATTTTCAAGGTTTGTTTTTCTTGCTTAAGTTATAAATTGGCAAAATGCGTGACATTTTAAAAAAAGGTAAAGCACTTGGGGTTTAGAGTGTGTCACAGCATAACTGATATTATAATCGTTTCTTTATAAAAACCTCTTACAGGGCACTCTATCACTGCATGAATTAAATAGAAAACAACACATAGTCTGGTAGCTCTTGAAAGACTATCAAAATATGTAAATGGGATCGTGAGCTTTCGTGGGCACAGCCCACTTCTTCAGATGACCAGAGTGTTGGATGTCCAGAACCAAAATAAATGAGGGAAGAAGGGAGAGAGCAGGGGGAAAGAAGGAAAAAAATGGGAGGGAAGGGAACAGAAAGAGACAGAGGGTAGATAAGTATCAAAGAGAAAGCCGAGTATGTATGTAACTAGAAAAACTGGAAAACAACAGATAGTCTATTAGTACCTAAAAACTAGATAGTTAAAAGAGGCAGATAAGAACTATTACTTAGCAATTAAAGAGGAAGAGAACTAAAACAGATTCTGCACAGACATAAAGAACCATTGTCACTTTCATTGTTTGGTGGATTGATAATGTCCCAGCCATCCAGTATCTCAATTTAAACCATTAGCGTGAGAGTTAAACATGTGAATGAATTGTAGTTCCAATCCTTCTCTGTGTATTTGGCTTGTGGAATTGGTCTGTAACAAAACAGCAACTTGGAGATCCCTTAATGTGTGTCCAGGTGGGTTAAAGTATTCACCAACAGGTTTTTGTATTTTCCTTTTATGGATATCTGTTTTGTGTCCATTAATTCTTTCCTGTAGGGACTGTGTAGTTTATCCAATGTATATTGCAGTGGGCATTGCTGGCATTTGATGGCATAGATCACATTACTGGATGTGCAGTTAAGTGAGCCTCTGATTTGGTGGCTGATGTGGTTGGCTCCAGTGATGAATTAGTTTGTATAGATATGTGAGCAGAGTTGGCACAATGGCTGACTGCAGGGCTGGGTTCCTGGATGCTTATGATATAGCTGTGTAGCATGGTTACTGGAAAGAATTTGTTTCGGGTTGGGGGGTTGTCTGTAAGCGAGAACAGGCCTTTCCCCCAGGGCCTCAGAGTGAGGGATCATTTTCCAAGATAGATTGTGGATAATGCGTTGGAGGGTAGGTATAAGTGCACAAACAGATTGACAGACCAAAAAAGTACCCAGACATGAACTACTTCAAGACAGACCCAAAAGAGAAACCAACAGAATTCCATTTGTCATTACCTACAGTCCACAACTTAAACTCCTCCTCAAAGAGAGATCTGGTGGATCAAGACACTAAACATAAGCCAAAGCAGAAGAATCTGGCTCAGGGATAATAGCTTTGCAGAATGAAGCGACAAGACAACTACTTTGAAGGCATCCATCCATTAGCCAGCAAAGTCTGTGTGCCTTGCAATGGATTACTACTCAGGCAGTATGCTTCAAATATTACTCTTATTATTTAAAGCTTTAAATATTGGAACCACTCTAATACTACATGGCTGTCTCATGTTATTTGTATTACAACTATAGTGTAATGCAATTACGGGAAGGATGATGGTTTCTCGTCACGCTTGATTTCATTTATTTGTGGCACATTGCTCTTTTTTATGAACACTGATTTTAGTTATCCTCTGTTAAAATTCCCAGCTACTTTCCAGCATTGGGTGCCATTAAAAGCCTTAGTGTTTAAGAAGATACATATTTTAAGATATTTAAGATCTGTATGAATCAAAAGTACTACAAGCCATCATTAAAGTAATATAAATATTTGTTAGAGTCAAAATATATACTAATTATGTTTACAGTTGAGGCTCTGTGCACAATTGGGACCCCCTTTTTTCTAGGCATTATTATTTCAGTGAGAATTTTGTACCAAAGAGCTTACAATATAAGAAATAAAGAAATTCAAAAGTGGGAAATATAATGTAGACCTATTCCATGCTCTGCATGCTGCAGAAGTGATTCCTTGTTGCATGTTATATGAAACTATTAACATTCCCACTTGTACTGATGTAGTGAATTTACCCAGAGGAAGTAATTAAATACTCTGGGAGGGAATTTATCCAATTCTCTCTGAGCTAATAATTAAGAAATAAGACAGGTACTGTGTTGTGACATATTATAAGCCTGAGGCAACATGAGTGATGCATTAACAGTTCATACCCCCCATATTAAACTACTGATGCCAAACTTCATTAAAACCTAATTATGTTTAACTAAGTCTATTCTATGTGATTGGATCACAGCCACATCTTCCTAATACAACTTCCAAATTTACAATCATGCATCTTAAAAATAAAACAAGTTGAAAATAATTGATAGAACTCTAAACTTTAACAGACAAGTTGTCAAACATCTTTCCAATTTCACATTTACAATTGCAATAAGATGTTTAATAATGGGATGCTATTGGGAAAAAAAGTTATCAGTTGGGTTACATTTCACAGATTCCATAGATTTCAATGCTAGAAAGCATCTAGCTTCTAGGGACCTCCTGCTTAACATAAGGTACAAAATTTCGCACAGTACCACTATCATAATGTTTGCCCTTAAAACAAAAAATATATTCATAACAGATATTCACAGAGGCTGTGGAATCCCCATCATTAGAGGTTTTTAAGAACAGACGATGCACATCTGCGAGGTGGTTTAGGTCTACTTCGTCCTGACTCAGCACATGGGGATAACTCAGTAATCTCAAAGTACTTGCCAACCCTACATTTATATTCTTTTGATTAATCTAGATTTTTTTTAAACGAATTAGTCATTTCTGATACATCAGTTTTTGGATGCTCAATTTAAGATACAGGCAGTCCCCGGGTTACATGGATCCGACTTACATCGGATCCCTACTTACAAACGGGGTGAGGCAACCCTGTACTAGCTGCTTCCCCCCAGCAGACCAGGGAGACGCGAAGCTAGCGCCTCCCCCAGCAGACCAGGGAGACGCGGAGTGGCTTTTCTCAGCAGACACCTCAGCTTGAGAATAAAGGACTGAGGGAAGTGAGGTGTGGGAGAATAAAACTGAGCTCTGGAGAAATGTTTGGCTAGAGTTTCCCCTACAATATGTACCAGTTCCAACTTACATACAAATTCAACATAAGAACAAACCTACAGTCCCTATCTTGTACGTAACCCGGGGACTGCCTGTATCTCAAAAGCCCCGATTTTCAGAAAGTGCCAAGAACTCACCCTGTGAAAACCAACCCTTGAAAAGAGGACTCAATTTGGATACCCAAAGCTAACACATCCAGAAAAATGCAACTTGAAATTCTCGGCTACATAGTTAAATAAGAGGCTAGAAATTAACAGCATTTAAATCTCCCTTAATAGAATGTTTAAAGCAGGGCTACTCAACTTTGGAAGCCCTGGGGGCCACAATGATATCCACAGCACATGCCGAGGGCTGCAACTTGAGTGTGGTTGCATAGACATGTAACTATATATGCAAATATATGCAAATAGCTTCTTTCACACTGACGGCATGAATACAAAGATTAAGACAAGACTACATAACACACAGGCGCCATTTAAATCAGTTCTGCTGATAATAATAAAATGCAATATTTACCCGATTTTCACCCATATGACAGCACTTTTAATGAGCAACAACAGTCCAGGAATTTCACTACTAAAACACATATCAACAGGAGACCATTATATTGATTACTTTTTTGTTGAGCCCTACATAAACCCAAACCGTACCACGGGCCGCAATCAGATAGCCCTGGTTTAAAGAAATGTCTAAATACCTTATAATATAGTCAACACTAAAAGATTTATTCGGCATTGTTCCAGTCATTATTTGAGTTGTTTTTCTTCATTTAAACCATTGTTTGGGGGTGAGGCTGGGGATCAGAGATTCAGATGCAGGTTGCCCAGGGGAGAGGGGACAACTTCAGCTCTCACCGCAGCAGCTTGGGGCCAGGTGAGAAGCGCCTGTCCATGGCCACTGCAGCTGCAGGGATCACAGCTGGGAGAAGGATGCATGTCCCCCAGCTGTAGTACACACGAACTCTATATAATATATAGCTGTTCCTTTTTCCATTTCTGCTGGCCCAATAGGTTACAGCTGTCCCAGTCCCCATCTGGCCCCTTGTTACACCTCATGGTCAGGGCTCGACAAATAATACAATCTACTCGCCTGTGGCGAGTAGAATATAACCTGGAAGACCCGGGTTCGGGCGATCTGCACATGTGCAGATCGCTGGACAGCGCAGCTGGCAAGCAGGGCTCGCCACGGTTCAGCAAGCCCTGCTCATGGTCATTCTACAATATATCTTCTCTCCTACCAGACCCCTTCTTTCTATATTATGAGCAACAATTGAATTCCAGGCATATCCCATTGCCTGGTGTAGCCAAACCCTTACCTTGCTTTAAGTTACAATAAGAGGAAGCTGCATATCAAATGTGGTGGTCCTAGCTCTTACCATTTACAAGGAATTCTTGAACAAATGGACTCAGGATGAACAGACAAAGACAAAACACACATTTCTAAAATATACAGTAAGATTTAGAAGCAACAGGCAAACATTACTAATCACCTATTCAAAACGTATGCATGTACACAGTCTATCCTTAAGCAATAGAATATAAGGCTTCAGGAGAACAAATTATGTGAAGTATCCTAAATAATATAGATTATGATTGGGAAATTCCAGCTATTTGCAGCACCTCTCGCCTTGGGTATTATATGCTTAATTTAATCAGTAATAAAGAGTAAGACTTCTTACTTGTAATATCTTTATTCTTATCTTAATTAATACCTTTTGTTATATTTTTCTGCAAGTGTTGAAAGAGTGTGTAACCCACACAATGAGTTCAGCTCCTTTGAGGTAGAACATGCAAAGCTTTGATAAAATCTGTCAGATACATTATGTTATGAAAGACATTAAACAATTTTTTTTGTTTTTTTTGTGGAACAAAGTTTTGATACCCTGATGAACTATATATATATATGAGCTAATACTGAAAAAATCTGCTGTTGTTCAGAGTATTTATTTTATAGATATATAAATTCAGAGTTTATAGAAAGGAATATTTTAAAATGGAAAATCTCTATTTTACCTGTCGAGATCATTGAAGAAAATATTAAGCTATGACTGCTGTTGATCCATGCTGGCTCTTGGAAGTGAGAGATACCCCACCCCCTACCTTAAAACCAGCTGCTGTAGTAGAATTATTCATCACATACAGAAGTTCTCCCAATAAAGTCTTATTTTGCTTAGCTGACAAGATGCCAGTTATCCTGCAAGCTTATTTCTACCCTGTTATAATGGGATAGCAAACATTTACATTTTGTATATCCTTGTAATTGAGGAAGCCTTGCAGAATTGATATTAATAACAAACAGAAAAGTACTAATTTCAAAGCAAGTGGCCATTGTGTGTGATGAGTGGAGGTAAACAAGAAAACATATTCTTCAACTCTAGCCCTTTCATGGTAGGTTTTTCAATTTATTAGTGTATGGACTTTTTATCCATCAAATTAAAACATCTATTTTAGTTTCCCACTCATCTTCACAAGGTTAGAGAACAAGGAGGTGACAAGCTCACCACCAATTTTAGCTGTCAGAGTATGAATTGTATTTCTGACCAGTTATGGAGCGTTACAATTGTTTTCTAGCAGTCAAAGAAATCTCTCTCCTATGCCCATTTAACTCTTTCACATAACATGGCATTTTTGCCAAAATTCCTTTTACATGTAAATATTCAGCTACTGTGGGAGTATTCTTGGAATTGTATATTCACTGCTTAAATTGAAACCTCCAGGCAAAGAGAGAGAAAAAACCCAGACTTTTCTTTTTAATTAAATGAATTCTTGAATATCATTAAATACTCCTAAGGCAGCACAATTTCTATTCTTCTTAAGCACAATATGGATATGCCTTTTATGTTTACATACTTATTTTGTATCCAAAATTATAAAAATATGACTACCACATAAAAACACAGGCTCACAGATAGCATGTTTTATGGGTAATGCATGCGCACATAAAAAAAAAATCAGGAAATTCAAAGCTGCTTCGCTGATTCTGAAAAATCAACAGGAAAACCAGAGACTATTCACCAGTCTGATTACTCTACCTACTCTATCAATAAGGCCATAAACTGAGCACATTATCTAGATACTCTTCTTTCATTGTTCATTGGAGAACAACCCAGCATTCTGAAGGGACACATTTCTAGCCTGTAACAAGCATGTTCTTTCATGAACAAATTCTAGCACTGAGACTACTGGCATATTAGATATCAGAGTCATCCTGGCATCTTGAGTCATCTTGGCTCACTGGCACAAGTTCCAAGCCATGAACAATGTGTTGCCACTTTCACCATAGCAATCAAATTCTGCCCTGTCCTCACCAACCACATCACCACAGATGTCACTATGAAAAAAAAAGACTCCATTAAAGAAGTGTTCTACCTGCAGTCTATCACTACAAAAGTCATCTTTTCACCTTCACCATTTCACCTCCCTTCAATCTTTCTATTGATTTGTTCAAAGAAAGAGCAAAGAAAGAGGAAGAGAACTTCCTCAGTTCTGCAGAACTCCTTCATCTTAGCTCTTCCTTCCCTCAGTCCTTCCTCCTTCCAGTTTCTTTTATCCCACTGCCATTATTTATGCTATACCCAGCAATTTCTCTACTTGTCAGCTCAACTGTCTCTCCTTCAAACTTGCTTATTTCAGGAACCTGTTAAATCAACCAACTCTGCACGTGGTCTTTTTTCTTTAATGTGCTCCATCTCACCTACGTCTTGTCCCCCAAGTTGCAAAAAATTTGGAGTGTGAAATGTATCTTTCTCTAACTTTATAAATCACTGTGCAAGTTTACAGTGCTATAAAGCTGACTTTTAAATATACTGAATTCATTTGGATTACTTAGTTCTTCCAAGTCCAAGAAACAGTCTAGGTTTTATGGTATTCTATTTTCTAAAATTCAACTGAACTCCTAAATGGTATAAAAATTGGGATTGGAAGTCTCTAAGTTCTGGAAACTCACTTCAACGGCAAGTTAGTTCCTATCACTGGTGTAACAAGTACAAAAGAACATACATTTTTTGTCTTATGAAAGCAAGGTCTGATTGCCTTTTTTCTATATTTTTAGAACATGAACTATAGCTGTAGCTAGACCAAAGTGAATATAGTTTTGTAGGGGGAGGGTGTCTGTAGAGGTTGATTAGTTTGACATAATTAGTTTGACGTTAATAAATATTCTGAAGGCTGATGAAGACCTTATCTCCTTGATTTACTATTTTCTACATTTTGGGTTTGAATTTTCTGTAGATTAAAAAATTGTTCTTACATATTTAATTCATATACTTTTCCTTTTGTGAGGCTGGCACCAACTTGATATCTGGAACATTTATTGTACTATCAAAGGCCTATTTTCTTTGTAAAAGGATGTAATACTCTGTTGAAGTTTGAGTCAACCAAAAATCTTTAAAGTAAGTTCCAGTTATTGAAAAATCCCACCCATTTTTAATATTAGCTTTAATGAATTGTATTCTGTCCCATTCCTACTGATTATGGCAGGGTGGACAATAATTTTTAATGGGGAAACTCTCCAAGATTTTGGCAAGTTGCCAAGGGCCGTATTTCTATGGAGAAGGTGTGTGGTCTGGGATGGAGGTTGGGTGCAGAAGGGATCTTTGGGGTGGGGGACTGGAGTGAAGGAGGGGCGAGGGGTCTGAGAAGGAACTTGGGTGAGGAGAGAGCTGTGATCTGGAGTAGGGGCTTGAAGTGCACAGTCCAGGAGTGGATTCTGGCCTGTGGAGGGGCTCTTGGAGCAGGTGCAAAGTCTGGGAGGGAGTTGTGACCTTGGTGAAGGGGGCACAAAGGGTCTGGCTGGTGGCCTGGGGGAGAGAGCAGGTGGGGTGCCAGAGGCAGGCTCTGGCTGGGAGGTGCTTTCCTAGGCAGCTCCCAGCCAGCAGCCCTGCAAGAACCTTAGGCAGACTGTCTGCTGCTGGCTTCTCCACATAGCTCTGCTCTGGGCATTGGGTGGGGCGGAGGGAGAAAAGAGGCTTCCCACACTGCCCCTACTCCCAGCAAAATTTCTCAGCTTCTATAGGCTGGCAACTGGCCAATGGAAACTGAGAGATTTTGCTGGGGGAAGGAGAGGGCAGAGGCAGACTGTGAGGACTCCCTCACCCCTCTCCAGCTATCCATAGTGGAAAACAGCTGCCTTTTTTAAAAGCAGGAGCTGTTCTCTATTTAAGGATCCCTGCGAGGATGTCGCGGGATGGATCTGGTGGCTTCGCGGGCCAGAGTCAGCCCACTGGCAGCCTCTGCCCACCCTGGATTATGGCAATCAGATGTCCCATTTTCAAAAGGGACAGTCCCATATTCAAGCCTTCCTGCAGGTGTCTTGACATTTTCTTAAAAATAGGCAAACTGTCCCGTACTTTTTGTCTTCCCCACATCAGTGCTGGTGAGTCATGATGCTGGCCAGTGGTGGCGGGGCTCTAGTGGCTGACAACAGAGCTAGCGATGGGGCAAAGCTGCAGTGTATGTGCTTCTCCTGCTAGTCCATCAGCACAGCCTGTGCTGCATACCAGCGTTCTGTCCCCCCCGCCTCCCGCCTGTCCCATTTCTGTCAGACACTGGCTGCATACTGTGAGCTGAGGTGAGCCTGGGCAAGCACTAGCCAGTTACACATTGCTTCTACTGCCCACCCATAAGTACTTTACAATGTTCCTCTCTTGTTGTCCTCTCCCTACTATTCCCCTTCACCACCTCTGCCCTGCTGCTCCCCCATAACCTCCTTGGTGGGTTGCATCACATTCCGTGCTGTGTGGAGAACCAGCACCTAGTTGAAGTGCTCAGATCATCAACAACTTGGGCAGCAGGCTCCTTCTTTCCCCCACTGCCTCTGGCTGGGCCAGCACCCCAGAGAGCCCAAGACCTTCTGGCCCAGGGCACTGGTCAGAAGAAGCTGAGCAGTGCATGTGCCAAAGTCCTGCACCAGGAAAGACTCTCTGCCCCTCAGCTAAGCTCTAGAAGGCAGGGGGGGAAGCTATTTTCATACTGTTTGTGCCTCAACCTTGCAGGCTCCATAGCACCTACTTCACCTACCCACGCCACCCTGGATCCTGACCTGAGAGCACAGAGCTGCTCTATCCCCTCTGCTGAGACACCCTTGCAGTCAGGTTCCCTTCATCCTGGTGCACAATACAGCCTTAGGGCTAACCCCTGCCTACTCACGCTGCAGCCAGAGGACAGGAGGTGGCTCGATTATGTAAGCTGCCTTTCGACACTGTGCAAGTTGGAAGAGATAAGCTGCTCTCCCAGCCACAAGGTAGGTGTGTGTGTGCGTGTGCGTGTGTGAGAGAGAGCGAGAGAGAGAGGATCAGAAAAGTCTGCAAAGACATGGGCCACATTATCCCTTCCCCATCTCCTCCTCCCCTGTGGCTAGAAGCAGCTCCCGCGCTCTGTGACACAGTGCTGAAAGGCTGCGGCTGGCTACTTTCTGGTGCGAAACCTGGCAGAAATCTCTGGAGAGATGTATGTGACCCTGGCACCTCTGCCCAATCCATCATCCCCACCTGCTGTCTCAGGAAAATGTCGTGTCAGGTACCAGGAGAGACAGGTCTGTCTTGGGGACCCAGTCAGGTGTGGAGGTCTGTGAGTGCTTGACAGAGACGGTCAGGTTGGTTGATGACACCCCCACCACGTACACTCCCCTGTACCTCTCTCATCTATGTGCGTCACCCCTCCCTTTGCAAAGCCTAAAGATCAGATGAGAAATAAAAAGAATCCAACTATTTCTTTATTACAGGGGTTCAATCTACATGATTTTAATTTGAACATTTGTACTGCACAGTTCTAATTGAGTGCCATGGAATTCGCCTGAATACAAGTAACTTTACCAGTTGCCCCATATTCATCATAGGAAAATAGAGCTACATTATTGCTGACAAGGTCTCATCAAATAACAGAGTGACATCGAACTTGTCTTGTTACAGTGAATAGAGTCAAACTACTCTCTACTCTTGCTCTGTCAGAGAAAGTCAAAAGGCACAAGTCAAAATGAGAAAATCTGTACTTTTGTGGTGAGGGCCTGAAAGGTGTCTTGTCTTCAGAAGTGGCCTTCTTTTCTTTCTTGGTTGTAAGTAAAAGATGTTTGCTTGGGAATGTAGTTTAGTGCTGCATCACATACTTCCCTGAAGGATACTGACCTTTAAAGGGCAAACTAATTAGCCTCTGTTTTCAGGTTAAATTTCCAGACCAAAGATTTACTTACAATATGCTACCTTAAAAACCAGAGCTTACAATTAGATTTTGTGAAGATACAAAAATATTGTCTATGCATAATTCTCAGAAAATGTTACTGGTGGGGAAATGGAAGTCTTAGGGTACGTCTAGACTACATGCCTCTGTCACCAGGGATGAGGTTTACCTGGGTGGTCGATAAATACCTTTGATGTCGCCACCCGCGCGTCCAGACTATCGCGCTGAGCCGACAAACAGCTGATCAGCTGTTTGTCAGCTCAGCGCGGCAGCCATGTAAATTTAAATGAAGCGGCGACTATTTAAATCGCCGCTTCATTTTACTATGTCTGGTAGCCTAATCTACATGCCTCTGGCGACAGAGGCATGTAGTCTAGACGTACCCTTAGACAGGATTCTTCATAGACACAAGATCTATTTTTCCAATACTGCAGAAGGAATTTGGGTAGTTTATGTTACTGAATGGATTTTGGACTAACATTTTAGCTCTGCTCTAAAACGTTAAAAATAGAATATATCCTTTTAAAATATACAGTCTTTACCTTATTTGTCTCATGAGGACACGACCATTGTGCTTATTATATAGAAAACTTTTCAATGAAGAGTAGAGATTTGGTATACAAATTAAACGAGCTTTCAAAGGCCAATTAACAAATAGAAGGAGCACCAGAACGTTTTATTTGCTGATTTGTTTATCTACTGTTTACTATTTTAGACACGTTAATTGTCTGACACTTTCTGCATTCATGGCCAAATTACTGCAGAAGTCACTTTGTATTACACTGTCTCACAATGTGTTACTTAGTGCTCTTAGACATTTTTGGGGACCTCAGATGTAGGGATATAATAGTGTAGCTGGTTAACCGATAAGAAAAAATACGTTAAGGCTATAGATTACACACATTTCTCTCCCAACCCCTACCCCTGCCAGTAAGTTTGTTAGCGCCCCCATCCCTGACAGGGGCCACTGCCACCCCGCACTGCTGTCTCTCTGTCAGAGGCAGCAGCACGGAGCAATGGGCTGCCGGTCAGTGGGGCGGAGGGGTGTTTTTTAAACTGTCTCCCCTCACAGACCACTCCCGCCTAGCACCCCACGCTGCTTCCTCTGATACAGACGCAGCAGTGCAAAGTGGCAGAGGGCTCCTTGGGAGTGCGGCCGGAGCACACTTGCTGCCAACCCTGCCCCCAGATACTATACAATAGTCAAGTAACCAATAAGAATTAATGAAGTTGTCATAGGATAAAAGGGCTGATCCTTTCATGGATTGATAACTGGTTAAAAGAGAGGAAACAAATGTAGGAAGAAATGGTAAGTTTTCTGAGTGAAGAGAGGTAACTAGTGGGGTCCCCCAAAGGTCTGTCCTGGGACCAGTCCTATTCAACTTATTTATAAATGATCTAGAGAAAGGGGTAAACAGAGAGGTGGCAACATTTGTAGATGATACCAAACTGCTCAAGATAGTTAAGATCAAAGCAGACTGAAAAGCTTCAAAAAGATCTCTCCAAACTAAGTGATTGGGCAACAAAATAGAAAATGAAATTTAATGTTGATTAACGTAAAATAATGAACATTGGAAAAAATAATCCGAACTATACATATAATATCATGGGGACTAATTTAGCTACAACTACTCAAGAGAGAGATCTTGGAGTCATTGTGACTAGTTCTCTGAAAACATCTATTCAATGTGAAGTGGCAGTCAAAAAAGTAAACAGAATGTTCGGACTCATTTAAAAAGGGATAGAGAATATCTTATTGCCTCTATATAAAACCCTGGTATGCCCATATCTTGAATATTGCGTACAAATGTGATTGCTTCATCACAAAAAAGATATATTGGCATTGGAAAAGGTTCAGAAAAGGGCAACAAAAATGATTAGGGGTTTGGAATAGGTCCCATATGAAGAGAGATTAAAAAGACTTGGGATTTTTCAGCCTAGAAAAGAGGAGACTAAGGGGGATATGATAGAGGTCTATAAAATTATGACTGGTGTGGAAAAAGTGAACAAGGAAAAAGTTATTTACTTGTTCCCACAATATAAGAATTAGGGGTCACAAAATGAAGTTAATAGGCAGCAGGTTTAAAACAAACAAAAGGAAGTTTTTCTTCACTCAGCGCACAGTCACCTGTGGAACTCTTTGCCAGAGGATGTTGTGAAGACTAGGAGTTTAACATGGTTCCAAAAAAAAATCTAGATAGATTCATAGATGTTAGGTCCATCAATAGCTATTAGCCAGGATGGGTAGGAATGGTTTCCCTAGCTTCTGTTTTCCTGGAAATGGGTGATAGGAGAGGGATCAGGTGAGGATTATCTGTTGTGTTCCCCCCCACTGAGGCATCTGGTATTGGCCACTGTTGGGAGACAGAATACTCAGATAGATGGACCTTTGGTCTGACTGAGTATAGCCGTTCTTATGTAGGTTACTTGACTATTCAATTAACCAATATTTAACATCCCTAGTTAGATATCCTCCTATTTCATTTGCCTACGTTCTCAGAACTGTAGGTCATCTAACAGTGTCATTATTTGGCTTCAGCTCAAAGCCAAAATATATTACGGAAGATGTGTTATCAGATTTGAAGAGTTCTGCTTATTCCTTTCAAGAACAAGACTATAAAGAAAACAGATCTGAATTCAAATGGTTGAAAAGCCAAGAATAAAGCTGAAACTTCACTATAAGAGAAACATTTTTATCCTTGTTCCCACCAAGTATATCCACAAGACAAGGTCCAGATCTATATCCTTCCTGGTATTTGATCATGTGATAAACAACAAATGCTTTAGGCTAAGCTGTTTACACAAACCTCACTGTTCTTCAGTTTTCTTTAAGAATCCCCAAGTTTGCTCTATCAGAGACACCAACCCATCTTTCACCTCAGCTAGAGAGAAGATCCATTTAACAGCACAAGTTAGCAATAATTACTGGGTTTCACACACAGTTCTGAAAAAAGCTAGATAGATTCAGGTCCATCAATAGCTATTAGCCAAGATGGGTAGGAATGCTGTCCCTAGCTTCTGTTTGTCTGGAAATGGGTGACAGGAGAGGGATCGTGTGAGGATTACCTGTTGGCTGTGTCTACACTGGCACCCTTTTCCATAAAAGGGATGCTAATGAAACACTTCGGAATTGCAAATGCCGCGGGGTATTTAAATATCCCCCCGCGGCATTTGCATGAACATGGCTGCCGCTTTTTTCCGGCTCGGGGTTTTGCCGGAGAAAAGCGCCAGTCTAGACGGGATCTTGCGGAAAATAAGCCCTTTTCCAGAAGATCCCTTATTCCTACTTGAAAGGGCTTATTTTCCGCAAGATCCCATCTAGACTGGCGCTTTTCTCCGGCAAAATCCCGAGCCGGAAAAAAGCGGCAGCCATGTTCATGCAAATGCCGCGGGGGATATTTAAATCCCCCGCGGAATTTGCAATTCCGAAGTGTCTCATTAGCATCCCTTTTATGGAAAAGGGTACCAGTGTAGACACAGCCATTGTGTTTCCCGCCACCTTCAGCAACGGTGACAAAAAGGATCCCTGCATAGATAATGCAGAGTCATAGAGACACCTGTACCAAGACACTAAATTTAGCTGATGTCCATAGCAGCAAGCACACTAATATCGTTTTGAGCTGCAGGCCTCCCAGGCAGTGCTATTCTCCATAAGGATAAAGGCATTCCAAAGGGAACTAGTAGAAGAGTTCCTTTTAAGAATTAATGAACAGCACAACTCTAGGACCTCTGTAGAGGAGCAGTTTAAAATTGTTTTAGCAAAATGCCACAGACTCAGAGGGACAGAATCTAAACACAGCCATGAAAAAGGTTGCAAGAAACAGAAGAGGTGATACTGGAAAACTCTGCTGCTGCAACAATATTGGCAATGTGTAGTTTGATAATAGAGCAGTCAGATAATAGAATGGTTAGGGGTTTGGAATACAATAGCCCACAATAAACATGTATTCTGGATATGGGCAGGGAAGAATTCCTGACTCAATTAACCTTACAGGAAAATCTGCTACTAGCTGAAGCCAAGTGAAGATGAGAAACTGATTTACAAGAAATAATGCACCAGTCCTAAGCAAAAGAAAGCGAAACCCAAGAATGGAGATGGGAATACCCGTTTTGACACTGATGGTCAGAAGCAAGTTCTAAGCGAAACTATCTTAGTTATGACAATCTCGATGCCCACTGAGATAAAGGACAGACACTCACGTGGCCCACTCACTAGCCTATGTTGCCCATCGTTGCTGTAACCTGATCATTTAAAGTAAGCTGCTATATATTTTAGCTTGACTTCACATTTACTAAGTTTTTTAAACCAGTGATTCTCAACCTTTCCCCCCTACTGAAACCCAAGTCCTGCTGCCTAGGCCTTAAGCATGTACCTAGACGTTGTGAGAGCCCCTGTGCATGGAGCCTTGAGGTGTTGCCCTTCTTGCTATCCCCTAAAACCAGCCTTGCACTTACGATAGGTCTAAACCTGTCCTTTGACTTCCCTCCAAACGGGTGGAGGGACCCTCAGATTGAGAAACACTAATCTAGATAAGATGATGTGCGCCCTAGAAGAGCTCTGAATACCCCCAGGGATACATATACCACTGATTGAGAATCACAATTTTAAACCACACTCAAAACTACTGCAGTTAGAATAGCTTTGAAATGGTTGCTTTGGAGTGAGAGAGATTTTCAAAACTGTGTAAGTCAACTCCATGACACTTGCAGAGCCACACCAAGTGCCACTGACCTGATTTATACATTTCTGAAAATCCCAACCAAAATGTACAGCACTCCCAAAATACTTCAAACTGCTTAACCTCTTGCAGATGCCAAACTGACAACAACAAGGGGATTTGGTTACGTATTGTCAGAGGGGAAAAAAATTAAACTACACACAACTAGTAGGTAACTGCTGTTGTACTTCCCAACTATTCTGAGCAGTAGATGTTGTCTCCCTAGTGATTTAAGATGATTTTGTTCAGCTAGGGCACAGTCTTTGCATAACTCCAGGCATTTGAAGTATTAACCCTTTATCAGTTCCATAGCTTCTATTTTGTCCTTTTTTCATAAATGATAAATACAAGTATATAAAATCGATACATTTTACTTAAGTATAAGTGCGCTCCTCATGTCTATTTTACAATATACACAATTATTTGTGAACTATAACCCTTGTTCATTCCTTCTTTAAATATACATTTCTTACACAAGCATATTAAAAAGGAAAAGTGACAACACAGAATCTTAAAATATATAGCTTTCCTCACATAAGAAAATCAACATAGTATTTAAAACAGAATTTAAGATGCTACAGAATAATCTCTTTAGACTTAAACTACCTACATGATAATACTTGAAATATTTACAAGATAAGGAAAAACGTACCATAATGTACCATTTCCTGTTATTTGCCTCCCACAGAGATGCCAAGAAATTTCTAACCTACCTGCTCCAACTTCTTTTTCTTCCTCTTCAATGTTGTTCTTGATACTATCATATTCCTCATCAATTGTCTGGTTGCCACGTATTTGAGACAGAATTCTCCGTGCTTTCTGAGTCTGGCCTTTCTGAATCAGCCAGCGGGGGCTTTCAGGAAGAAACAGGAAGCCAAAAAACTGTATAATTGCTGGAACTGCTGAGAGGCCCAGCATATACCTACAAAACAAACAAAAATATCTTTAATTGAAACTTTAAAAATTCGCATTAACAATGACATCTACAAGTTCTCTGGCTCTCATTAGCCATTTTCTGAAAACACATCATGCAGCTTAAATAACCAGAGAGGTGAATGTATGGTTTACAAAAGCAGCTTCCAGGATTTTCTACTAGAATCAAAAGGAATCTTGAAGATATTGTCCTGCCACTTAAGTATAACTTGGGTGTCAAAAACCATAATTCACAATTACATCACATCTACCTTTATGGCTGATGTCAATTCTCAGCACCACTAACTGAAGACTCAAACATTATCAAAATTGCCATTTCTACAGCGCAATTCAAATTGATGGCCCCAAAATGTAACGCTCCCCCAAGAAGCTCCCATGCTGTTTTAAAAAAATCCCAGGGGACAGAGAAAATAGGAAACAAATGGTACCGCAAGAAATACCAAATTCTTCACTGGGCAAGCTCTCAGAGAATGAGGAAATGGCAGAAGTGTTAAATGACTTTTTTGTTTCAGTTTTCACCAGAAAGGTTAGCCGGCTGGACACCTTGCTTAGTGAATGCTAGTGAAAATGAGGTAGGATCAGAAGCTAAAATAGGGAAAGAACACATTAAAGATTACTTTGACAAGTCAAACACATTGCATCAGGCCTGGAGGATTTGAAGGTATCCTAGACTACTACTCAAGGAGCTAAGGAAATATCTGTGCCATTAGTGATTATCTTTGAAAAGTCATGGAAGACAGAAGAGATTCCAGAGAACTAGAAAAAGTCAAATATAGTGCCAATCTATAAAAGAGAAATAAAAAACAACCTGGGGAATTATAGACCAGTCAGCATAACTCCCGTACTTTGAAACATAGGAGCATCCATGGGCAAAAATTGGTAGGCACCCACCAGCAGCCCCCTCCCACAAACAGGCCCTGGTTTCCAGCCAATGGGAGCTGCAATGATTGGCTTGGTGACAAGGGCAGTGCACAAAGTCTCCCCACTTCCCAGGGGTGCACAGTGCCTAGAGGGAGCCAGCAGCCATTCTGAGCAGTCTTGACCTGCTGCAGGCAGAGAGCCTGCCTGGGGTCTCAGCAGGACAGGCCCTGGCTTAGTGGGCCAGATCTTGCTTGCCCCTGATCTATGGGGTAGACATATTTACAATTTTCTGACTATGCACGAAACAGAGAACTTCATTTTAATTGACACAGGATCCACCCATCTATCAAGGGGTTTATTTCTGACTTTTAGAAAGGAGTTTGCCTCTTACATTTGAATTGATCCCACATAAAAAAACAACAACAATATCCATAGGCAGAGTTGGAGTTTACCATATCCAATATGCTGGCTGACTCAACATTCTGTGATCATCTTCAAGGTTACCATGGTTAGACAGGCTGACAATGCTGGAACCCAGTAATGATTTCTCAACCCTATGTCATGTCTTGCCCTGCCTAGGCATGGCATTGAGAACAGAAGACAAAAGCAAACTGACGGTATGGCACTGCTCTATGTGCTTGCTTATTTCTTCAAAAGTGCAATAATAAAGAATGTATTTGCAAACATACATTTGTTGTTTCTGCCGGGGCGGGGGAGGGGTGTAGTAAGCTGTGTTAGTCTCTAACGTTAAAAGCAAAGAGTGGTCCTGCAGCACCTTAGAAACTAACAAAAATATATAGTATCATGAGCTTTCCACTTTATCAGAGGTTTTGGAATGAAAACAACAGAAACCAAGATATCTATCAGCAAAAGAAATGCCTGTCAATTGTAGGACCCATATTAATGGGTTGGATGTGTCCCATTCATAGATTTTCATGTTGAAAATGTGGGTGTTAAAAGTAGGAGAAATTGGCTTTGTAATGCGCTAACCAGTGAATGTCTTTATTCAAGCCCAGGATAACTGTCAAACTTGTAGATGAATTCCAGTTCCGCAGTTTCTCTCTAAGGGTATGTCTACACTACAAAGTTAATTCAAAATAACAGCAGTCTCCCCAGAGGTTCATCCCCCGCCCCCCCCCAGTTGTGTTAAATAAAGACAGTTTCTAGTTCTGAAAATACGTGTATTTTATTTGACATCAGGAAGGGGGGCTAGGGAAGGGTAAGTGGAAGAATGAGAGAGGAATGGAGCACAAGCCCCCAGTGGGGCAGACCGCAGAGACTGCTAGTGCTCGTAAGGGTGGAAGCTCTCCTGCAGGGCCCCCTGGATCCTGACAGCCCCTCAATGGTTCTCCCGGATGGCAGCCTGCAGACAATGCAGCCGGGCTGCTGGCAACGTGTCCACGAGACTCAGCAGAGTCCCCAGGGGCAGGTCTGGTTCCATGTTGCAGAGTGCCGTGGTGTCCCGAGTGAGAGCAAGCAGAGCACTCCGAGACACAAATGATTTGCTGTCCTTCAGTGAGGTAGACCAGCAAGCAGAGAAACCTGAGAACTGTCTGTCCGGGATGGGGGGTCAGGTCCCTTTAAACACAGACCTTGGATAGCCTGAGGCAGCAGCCCCACACACTAAGTCAATGTGGACGCGCAATTTCAAATTAGAAAAACGCTATTTCGATTTAGTTTTTGTGTCTAGATGCGTTATTTTGAATTAGCTTAATTCGAATTAACTAATTCGAAATACATTAATTCGAAATAACGCTGTAGTGTAGACATACCCTTAGGTATGTCTACACAGCAAAGTTATTTCGAAATAACAGCCATTATTTCAAAATAACTTCATTAGCGTCTACACAAGCCAACCACTATTTCAAAATGAATTCGAAATAGTAGTGGGCTTATTTCAAAATTGGTAAACCTCATTCCACAAGGAATAACGCCAATTTCGAAATTCCTATTTCAAAATAAACGCTGTGTAGACATTTATTTCGAAGTAGAGGGCCTCCAGCCCTTCCCAGGGTACCCTGGTGGCCACTCTGGCCATAACCAGGAAAACTCCTCTATTCCCCATCCTCCCCAGAGCCCTTAAAGGGGTAGAGTCTATTTGGCCACAGTGCCTGTGCCAGCTCCAAGCCTGCCACGCCAGAGACAGCAGTCACTGCCCCAATCCAGTTGCCTCAGCATGAGCCATGCAGCCAGTACCAGCCAGCCCTCAACCGCTCCCCAGGACCAGTCTGCAAGCTCCCAAGAGCCTGCCAGGGGCTGGAAAAGGCGGGTGCCTTCCTGGTCCAGTGCAGAGATCATCAACCTGATTGAGGTTCGTGGGGAATCCTCCAATGTCCATGATCTCCACACTAGATGGAGGAATGTGGCCGTCGACAGGCGGATGGCTGCCAGCCAGCCACCAAAGGCCACATGTGAAACCAGGCGCAGGTTCGCATGAAATTCAAGGAGCTGCATCAGGCTTATGCCAGGGCCACAGGGGGCAGCTCCCAACCAGGGGCAGACCGAGACCCCTGCCCCTATTTTGATGCCCTGGACCACATCCTGGGGGGCTGGGTGGTCCATGCCCCCCAGGTGGTCATCGATCCTGGGGCAGAGGGCCCTGACCATGAGACTGAGGAGGAGGGGGGGGTCCAGGAACTGCAGGAGCCTGGAGGGAGCGTGCCACACACCCAGGATCCCCGAGCCGTCCAGTGAGCCTGTCGCCAGTGACGTCCGAGACCGGGGAGGCAACAACATGTGAGTGCCATCACTGTCCCCTTATGCGGCGGAGGGGGAGGGGAAGACCACGGATCACGCAGCAACCTGTGCATGTGCCATGCCACCACTGGGCCCCAGACGGCTGCCACACAGGGGCCTTGGCCTGTTACCCACACGCGTGTATGTATGAAGGCACATGATGTGCTCCTGACCCCGGGGTAGGACACTGCATGATGCTCTCCCTCCACAAGCCCCCTCTACGAAGAGGCAGGGGACATCTCCCGTTGCCCCCAGCATTATATACAGCACAGGGGCATGGGTGCAGTCCTGGGCCAGCTCCCACTCCCGGGGATAGCCGGACATGTCGAACAAGGCCTGTGTGCAAGCACAATTGCTCCGATGGTACGGAGACCTGCCGTCCTCACCTCACAACGGGGGGCTGGGCTTCACCCACTGTGTCCCCAGGGAGAACTGACCACTTCTCTTGTTTCTCCAAAGCTGCAGCAGCTGCAAGTGCAGGGCTCACCACCCCGTCCAGGACATCCTCCCACACCCGGGCCCTCAGCAGACTGACCCGGAAGCAGGAGTACCACCAGCGGCAGCACTTGGGGATCCTGCGAGGCATGCACCGCACTCTGGACTACTGGTGCACGAAGACCTACAGCTCTGGTGGGAGAGTGGGCAGGAGCTGCTTGCCCAGGGCCATGCCATCTGCGACCACTTGCAGACTCTGGTGCAGAGATTGCTGCCTCCTGCTGCTCCAGCCCCTGCTGCCTTCCCAGCTACCGCTCCTCCTCCCACTCCTGATCCCCCTCCTGCTTCTTTCTCCCCCTTTTCCTCCTTCCATAACCCCCCCCCCCACCCCCGGGGATGCCAGGTCCCTGTACCCACAGTGTTGGGAGACAGGTGGGCCAGTAAAACCCCCAACCCTGAGTTTCTCCTCCCCCTTCCTCCCCTTTCCTCCCCCTTCCATCTCTCTCCTCCCAGGTTTACCTCTCCCCTCTCCCATCATCTCACCTCCCCTCTCCCACCCTCATTCCTCCTCCACCCCAGTTTTGTTCAATAAA
Organism: Pelodiscus sinensis; assembly: GCF_052426305.1. Lineage (NCBI taxonomy): Eukaryota > Metazoa > Chordata > Testudines > Trionychidae > Pelodiscus > Pelodiscus sinensis. Next base: position 29,784,212 of record NC_143052.1, on the reverse strand, counting down.
GAGTTTCTTTTTGTCAACACGTGTCTTTATTTACATGAGGAAGGGGGGTTAGGGAGGGATCAGTGAAAGGTTGTGAGGGTGGAATGAGGCATAAGCCCCCAGTGGGGCACACCAGGGAGATTTTAGTCCTCCTCTGGGTGGAAGCTCTCCCGCAGGGCCTCCTGGATATGGACAGCCCCCTGATGGGCCTCCCGTCTGGCAGCCGTGCAGGGCTGCGCGTACAGTCCAGCAAAGTGGTGGCCTCTGCCATCCAGCCTGGCAGGAAAGCCTTCCCCTTTTGCTCACACAAATTGTGCAGCACACAGCATGCCACCGCCACGTGCGGAATATTCTACTCAGAGAAGTCCAGGTGGGTGAGAGGAGGCAACTAAAATGAGCCTTCAACCGGCCGAATGCTCCCTCCACTATAACGCCAAGCTCAGCAGGGCCTGCATCAAAGTCCTGTCGGGAGGGGTCGAGGTGTCCCGTGTAGGGGTTCATGAGCCAGGATTGTAGGGGATAGGCCGCATCCCCCACCAGGCACACAGGCATGTCCATGTCCCCGACCCTGATGTGGCGGCCAGGGAAGAAAGTCCCAGTGTGCAGCCTTTGGCACACGGAGGAGTTGCGGTACACCCACGTGTTGTATGCTTTGCCGGACCAGCCCACATTAATGTCCATGAAGTGGCCCTGGTGGTCAGAGACCACCTGCTGTATGATGGAGAAGTACCCCTTCTGGTTTATCTACAGAGAGGCCTGGTGTTCCGGGGCACGGATGGGGATGTGTGTCCCATCGATTGCCCCTCCGCAGTTGGGCAAACCCCTTGATCACCACGTCCACGTCAGCGAGGCGGATGACTCTGCGGAGCAGCACTCTATTAATAGCTTTGGCCACCTGCAGAGGGACACACAAAAGTAAGAGTCACTGAAGTGCCAGGGTATCTGAGAGTGCTCCTTCCCCGTCACTGCCCCGTGCCCCCACTCCCAAAAGAACCTGCCCCTGCAATCCTGGCCACCACAGGCAGTCCACAGTGCAAGTGGGACAGAAAAAACCTCCCCCTGTTTTCCTTAAGGCAGACCATCCCCACCTTGAACCCCCTCTCCAGGCACAGTGGCCGGAGACTGCCATACCTGCATGAACATCGCTAAGCCGAACTGGTTCCCAACGGATCGGTAGCTATCCATTGTGGAGAGCTTCCAGAGTGCGATGGCCACACGCTTCTGGAGGGGAATGGCAGGCCTCATGTGTGTGTCCCATCGCTGCAGAGCAGGGGCGAGCCACTCATAGAGCTCCAGAAAGGTGTCCTTCTTCATCCTGAAGTTCTGGGTCCATTGCTGGTCTCCCCAGTGCTCCAAGACAATGCGGTCCCTCCAGTTGCTGCTGGTGTCCAGACGCCAGATGTGGCAGGGCACGCTGGCGTCCAGGAGATGCAGCTGCTCCTCCACGTACCCCAGGAGGGTCCAGATGACAGCCTGGGGGTGGGCTGCAGCAGATGCTGCGAGGCAGCCTGCAGAAAGCGCAGCCAGGCTTGCAGCATAACACGCAAAAGAGTGCCCAGGCTCCATGCTGCAGAGTGCTGTGGTTTTCCCAGTGAGGGCAACCAGAGTGCACAGAGAAAAAAAATGCTTTGCTTTCCTTCAGCAAGGTAGGCAAGCAAGCATGGAAACCTGAGAACCATCTGTTCAGGGGGGTTCCTTTAAGCACAGGCCTCAGATAGCCTCAGTCAGCAGCCACACAAACTAACTCCTGAATTGATGCCCTGCTGCAACCGGTTTCAGCTGGCCTTAAATGCGATTCAGCATCCAATCAGTGTGGACCCGCTATTTCGAAATGCATTTTGTGTGTAGACGCATTATTTCAAAATATCTTATTTCGAAATAACTATTTCAAAATTAGATATTTCTAAATAACGCTGTAGTGTAGACGTACCCTAATTGTGTAGTGAAATTTCTTTGTAGAAGAATGGCTACTTTTAAATCTATGATTGAGTGACCAGGCAGTTTAAAATGTTCCCCTACAGATGTTTGTGTGTGTTACCATTTCTGGTGTCTGATTTGTGTCTATTTATTAATTTGTCATAGACACTGTCCAATTTGGCCAACATAGGGATGCCAGCAATGCCCCTGTGCCATGTATGTTGACCAAATCGGACAGTCTATGACAAATGGATAAATGGACACAAATCAGACACCAGAAATGGTCACACAAATATATTGGTATTTCAGTTTTACTCTTAACAACTATTACATATTTCTAGCACACTGTACTGAAAAATTATAGAATATGTATATTTTCAATCATATGCAATTCTAGAAACTGACACTTGAGTCAGATGTAATGTGAGTTTTTTCCACACTGAATCCAGGATATTCCATAATATCCAAACTTATAGCATATGTTCCGACTTAAGCATAACTAGATTTTTACAATTATATGTGCTATAACAAAAAATTTCTACACATACTTTTGTACAGAATATACACCAAGGCATCCCCATGTGTATAAAATTCATATATCGTTTTCTGGCTTTTCAGACTGGTAATAAAAAAGAATAAAGTAACAGTTATTTAGCTCACAAAAAGGTCTTTCACTTAAAATGTCACAGTAGGTCAAGCAAAGGCAGAAGTCCTCCAATTTGGTCATAATGGTCCCTTCTGACCTTAAAGTCTATGAGTCAATTTCATGACCTATTTGAAAAAATCTTAAACAGTAAAACATAATTTGTTTTTTACAGCTAAAGTTTGATTTGTTTATAAATTATGGATATTCTAAAAAGAACCTTCAGGAAGGTAAAAGCATAATTTAAGTAATTTTTTTTTAATTAACCTTTTTTCTGCATGTGAAAACACCAATCAGCAAGCATTGGAAGAAACCTGAAAATATCTGGCTATTTTATTTAAAATTGTCCTGGAATCATTCTACGTTCCACGAGGAGTAACGGTAGTTCCTATTCCGTGCCGTGTGTAGCCGCAGGCACGGAGTTCGGACTAAGGGGGATTTAAAAATGGCGGCGCCCGGGAACATGCAAATGAAGCCCAGGATATTAAAATCCCGGGCTTCATTTACAACTTTGGTTGCCCTCATTTGCCTACCTAGCTCAAACTAACGAGCTAGTGTAGACATACACTTCATTAGTTACTTTACCTCTAGCTACTTTTACTAGAGTAGAGACTAAATTATGCTCGATGAACAAACATCCTTATACCCTAAGTTGCTTCTATGAACGGATAAAATTAACAGTGAATTATTTTAACTGCACTTTCAAAACAAATGTTCTCCTGTCTCAAGATGCATGCTTCTACAAAGGGGCTATTGAAATTCCACTCAATATTTTATGAAGTACAATATAGAGACAACCAAAAAGTGCATAGTGGGGAGATGAACAGGGGTCGGAGAAGTAGAAGGAAATCATTGAAATGTTAGAAGAATTTAATTTTAGACCTGCTACCCAATTAGTGTTAAGCCAAAACATGGCTTGAATGGAAATGAAAGCAATATAAAGTCCATCTTCCAATTTTATTTATGGGTTTAATTAGGGTGACCATATATCTCTATGCTGAAGACAGGATGCCTGGCAAAATTACTCGTATTCAGGCAAGTTCAATGGCAATCAATCAGAACTATGCAGTACAAATGGTGAAATTAACGTCAAGTTGAATGAGCCCCTATTAAAAAGAAATACTGAGTAGCTGGAGTCTTTGTATATACCTTCTTATCTTGAAGGTTTGCATAGGGAGAGCTGACACACACACACTTTCCCATACACCTCTCTCCAACAGGGATGGAGGTGATGGACTGACCTGACTCAGCTCTCTCTACCCAATGTTCTCCACAATGCTGGGCTGCTCCCCAGGAAGGATCCACCTCTCCTAGTACCTGTCGCCATGTCTTCTCAAGACAACATGGAGGGAGCATGCAGAGTCGCAGGCTCCCTCCCCAGATTTCAGTCACGGTTCACACCAGAACGTGGCATGCAGCAGCCTTTTGGCACTGAGCAGGAGGGAAGCAATGGGAGTTGCTTCCAGCTGAAGGGGTATCAAGGTGGGTGTAGAGATGGCCTGATCCATGTTTTTCCAGAGGCTCTCTCTTCCTTCATGCCCCTTATGGCTAGAAACATCTTGTTCCTTCCTGCCTCCCCAGTGCAGAAAGGCAGCAGAGGACATGTGATCAGTCACTGCCTGTCTACACTTACCAGCCCCCGCAGCTAGCAGCCAGTGCTGGCTGGGAACGGGACAGGGCGGGGGAGGCTGCTGGCCAAGAGCTAGCATGCAGCAGGGACTGCACTGATCCACCAGTTGGGCGGTGCAGTTGGCCCGGCACACTGCAGTTTTGCACTACCACTAGCCTTGCACATTCACCTCCACTCACCGCTAGCAGGTGGGCATTTGGCAAGCAAGGATCTGGCCACCTGTACTGATTGGAGGAAGGGAGAAAATGCAGGGCAATATGCCCTTTTTTAAAAATAAAAGTGGGTACATCTGCAGGAGGGCTTCAATGCAAAACTATTCCTTTAAAAATGGGACTCTGGTCACCCTAGGTTTAATAAAGATAGTAACAGCACTTCAAAGAGACAGAGAATGGAGGAGGAGGGGGGATGAAGGAGCATCTAGTAGCTGAGATGACAAGGGGCAGGTTGGCTAATCCCAACCATCTTTTATATCAACCTATGGATAGCATATTTAATCCTCTGGCTATTAACTGCTGGGTAAAAGTTTCCAAATATTATTTGTGATTAGATAAGCGCTCCAGGAGAGAGAGGTTGAAAGGATAAGTAAAGACAGCTCAGGAAACAATCACTCATCACCTATTAGTGGACATTACAAAAAAGAAACTATACCAAGAGAAGAAAGCTATAGTAGGTGAAACTGATTGAGTAGCTTTTGACCAATTTATCTAACAAATATCACCAGCATTCACTAAGCAGTGCCCGAATGAGCCATGAAAATATCACGTACTATTCAGTGAATATATTTACTTGATGGAACACTAATGAATTTACCAAACAATATATTCAACATATGGTTCTACCACCATTTGACCAGCCCAACTAATAAACTGTGTTTTAAAAGAGTGGACTAGATGTTACAATTACTATAGTACAAAACTGGTTTATTCCTTTAAATTACAGGGAGCATGACCACACAGCCGATTTTCAAACTGGTCTGTGAGGCTAGATCCTGTAGATTATAGACAACAAGCAAAAATTTCTTGTTTTGTCCATGATAAAGTGCTTTATCAATATAAATAATATGCCTAAGTGCTATGTTTGTAGACACAATGGGACTTGAAGAGCAAGCCAGGAGGAAAGATATCTGAAGAGCCAAGAATACAAATCTGCTGCAAGTTGACTAGCTGCCTGGTTTTGAAATGGGAATAACTTTCAGTATACATTTGGTATATTACAGCATAACAGGCTCTAATGTCACTCAGGCAATTTTAAAAATGTACATCTACAGAGCTAGCATTCAGAAATCTAATATATTTCTTTTCTAGAGAGAGTATAAGACTTTGAATTTGAAACAAAATGCCTAACAAAAATACAGCATGAAATTTAATGTATCTTCTGTAACATTCCACCTCCTCAGAGACGGCTCTTTAATTTGACTTACAGAATTGGCATTAGGAGAGTATATAAACAGGACCAGAGAGTCATATCAGATTGTTTTGTTTTGCTATGGTTGTAGTTTAATACCCCACATTTGCAAGAACAAGTACAAACTGGAGAAGGTATTTTCATTGGCAATAGCAGCTTAAAGGGTATTTAGATAAGTTAGAAGTATTCAAACTAAGAACGAAATTTAGCCTGGGATACGTAAAGAAATAGATAAAGCAATCCTGAAACTATTAGCAACTATCATCGAGAACTAGTGGATGATTAGAGAGGTCCCAGAGGATTGGAGAAGAGCATACATAGTACCTTATCTTAGAAATGGTGAACAAAGATGACTGGGGAATTTTTGACCTATCAGCCTAACTTCAAAACCTTGAATGTTACTGGGACAAAATTACTATAAGCACAGTGAGGATAACAGGGTTATAAGGAATATTCAGCATAAGGATAGTTGCGCACTAGAACACACTTTCAAAGAGCAGTCACTGGAGGTTTCTAAGAACAAGTTAGACAATCACCTGTCAGGGATGGTCTAGATACTTCCTCAGTGCAGGGAACCAGACTAGATGTCCTCTCAAAGCTCCTTCCGGCTCTACATTTCTATGATTAAGTTAGTGCCTAGGAAGCCCGATCAAAGATGAGGACTTAATCGTGTTAAGGTATTGTGTGCATAAATGACAGTGCCTGCTCCTCAGAGCCCAGAGTCTCATTTTCATTTGGGGGGAAAAAAAACAGATGGATGAGACAGAAGAGAGGATGAAGTAACAATAACACTGCTTTTATGGAAAATTTCATACAACATTTAGATGGTACTGCAATAAAAACAAAAAGCCTATCTCAGGAATTGTTTTGTCCCTTTACGTATAGCTAATGAGGCAACACTGCCAGTGATAGTCACAATTATACCAGTATAAAGGTATATTATAGAAAGTCTAATTTGGCAACACAAAATAAGCTATGTTGGTATAAATAGAGCTTTCACCCTAGTAACTACTCTTGCAAAAAAAAAAACAACCTTTTATTAACATAGTTACGCTAGTAAACCATTTTAAGTCTGAGCATTCAAGTTAGAGTTGTACCATGCATAACTTAGAGCAATTGATCACCAACCTAAACAGACCTATGAGCATCATTTTATTTATCAAGTAAGCAGCTATTGTTTACTTCCACCTAGTGATGGATCTCATAACCACTGATCTCCATCAGAGTCTTACTTTTATCCTTTCAATATTGTTAATTTACTATAATCTTTAAATGGTCATATTTTTCTCTAAGTAATGCAAATACAGGCAGTCCCCGGGTTACGTACAAGATAGGGACTGTAGGTTTGTTCTTAAGTTGAATCTGTATGTAAGTCAGAACTGGCGTCCAGATTCAGCCGCTGCTGAAACTGACCGCCAGTTCTGACTTACATACAGATTCAACTTAAGAACCCCAAGTCAGCTGCTGCTGAAACTGATCAGCAGCTGATTCCAGGAAGCCCGGGGCAGAGCAACTGTGCCTCGGGCTTCCTGTATTCAGCGCTGGTCAGTTTCAGCAACGGCTGACTTGGGGATGCCTGGGGCAGAGCAGCTGGGGTGCTGCTGGGTTGGTCCAGTAGTGCCCAGAGCGGCGCTGCGGGACCAACCGGCAGCGCCCCAGCTGCTCTGCCCCAGGGTCCACAACAAAAGCCTGGTCTGCTGGGGGGGCACACTAGTTGCGCCCCCCCCCCAGCAGACCAAGGACACAGGGAGCAAAGCGGCAGCGGGAGGTGCCTCGCCTCTGAGGCTTTGCTCTGGCGCGGGACCGCTTTGCTCCCGGTGCCCCTGATTTGCTGGAGAGGGTCCCCAGCAGACCAGGGGCACCGCGAGCAAACCCGCAGCAGCGGCGGGTTCCTGCGCTTCTGAGACTTTGCCGGAGCAAAGCCTCAGACGCGCGGGAACCCGCCACTGCTGCGGGTTTGCTCGCGGTGCCCCTGGTCTGCTGCGGACCGTCTCCAGCAGACATGGGGCACTGCGAGCAAATCTGCCGGGGCTGCCGCTTTGCTCCCGATGCCCTTGGTCTGCTGGAGATGGTCCCAAGCAGACCAGGGGCACCGGGAGCAGCTTTTCTCGCCCCGGAGGTCGAGGTGGCTGACCGCTGCCTGTGAGCTCCGGGGAGAGAAAGCCCCGTTCGTAAGTGCGGATCCGACATAAGTCGGATCCGCATAAGTCGGGGACTGCCTGTACTTAAAATATATTTCTTTAAAAAAAAAAATCAATATTGGTTAGAAAAACTGAACTTTTTTTAGTTTGTTGGCAATTGTGAAAAAATAATTTGTTTACACTGAAAACAAAACTTTCTGAAATATTCTGGCAAACTAAGAAGTAGAAAAAAACCCTTTCAGTCAAATAAGATGGTTTTGCTTGATGCAAAACCAAATGCTTCATGTTGAATATTTATTAAAATGTTTTTTAATTCTTAAAAATACAATTTAAGAAATTTTAAGTGAATTAATTTCAAATGAAATATTTTTATTTAACTTAGAAAATGTCAAAACAAAACATTGGTTTTTTTCCTGAATGTTTTGATTTATTTGGCAAAATCGACACAAACTCCAACTCCAGACTGACTTGATACTGATCAGTAGTACTCTGGAGTTGCCAGCTTCCAAACAACAATCACCACTCAAACTACAGCTACACTGCTGCTTTTTTGCACAAGAGGATATGCAAATTGCGCTTGCATTTGTATATCTTCTTCCGATTTTTTTTGCAGAAGCCCTGTGTAGACTGGGCCATTTATCAGGAAAAAACTCCTATTTCGCAAGATCCTGTAACCCTTGATTTTTGAGGAATAAGGGATCTTGCGAAAGAAGGGGGTTTTCCGACAAATGGCCACGTGTACACGGGGCTTTTTATCGGCAAAACCTCTTCTGCAAAAAGAATTGGAAGAAGATATGCAAATGCAAGTTCGATTTGCATATCCTCTTCCACAAAAAAGTGGCAGTGTAGCCATAGCCTCACTTTTCAACCATTTGTGTGTCTATATACAATAGGCAGGGGTGAGCTCCACACACAGTTCTAGTGGCTTTGCACATCCAAAATTTCTACAGCTACTACTCATCATCCCATACTTGCATGAAGACATGTCCCCACCATTCAGTGCTGGTCTCCTGAGCCCAAAACCTATGGTCCACTATGTGCAGTTGCTCCCTGAATGCCAACATCAGTCCTAGAAATGTAGCTGTGTTAGTCTGGTGTAGCTGAAGCAAAATGAAGGACTATGTAGCACTTTAAAGACTAACAAGATGGTTTATTAGATGATGAGCTTTCGTGGGCCAGACCCACTTCCTCAGATCAAATAGTGGAAGAAAATAGTCACAACCATATATACCAAAGGATACAATTAAAAAAAATTGAACACATATGAAAAGGACAAATCACATTTCAGAACAAGAGGGGAATGCAGGGGAGGGGGGAAGGAAGGAAGGTAAGTGTCTGTGAATTGATGATATTAGAGGTGGGGAGAAATGGACGTCAGTGAGCTAATGGTATTAGAGGTGATAATTGGGGAAGCTATCTTGGTAATGGGTAAGATAGTTTGCGTATTTGTTCATTCCTTCCCGGAGAGTGTCAAATTTTAACATGAATGACAGTTCAGAGGATTCCCTTTCAAGTGCAGATGTAAAAGGTCTTTGTAGCAGAATGCAAGTGGTTAAGTCATTGAGGGTATGTCTACACTACCCCGCTAGTTCGAACTAGCGGGGTAATGTAGGCATACCGCACTTGCAAATGAAGCCCGGGATTTGAATTTCCCGGGCTTCATTTGCATAAACTGGGCGCCACCATTTTTAAATCCCTTCTCGTTTGAACCCCATGCCACGTGGCTACACGCGGCACGAACTAGGTAGAGACCAGAAGCTTCAGGATCTCTACCAAGCATTTATAAACCTCAACTACCCACCCGGAGAAATAAAAAAGCAAATTGAAAGAGCCAGACGAATACCTAGAAACCATCTACTTCAAGACAGACCCAAGAAAACCAACAATAGAACACCACTTGTCATCACCTACAACCCCCAACTTAAACCTGTCCAACACATTATCAATAAACTACAGCCTATACTGGAACAGGATACCATACTCCAAGAGGCTCTGGGAGACAGACCCATAGTCTCCTATAGACAACCACCTAACCTCAAGATGATTCTTACCAACAACCACAGGACATACCACACTAATACCAACCCTGGTACCTTCCCTTGCAACAAACCCCGTTGCCAGCTTTGTCCACATATTCATTCTGCTGATACCATTATTGGACCTAACCAAGTGAGTTATAAGATCAAGAACACATATTCCTGCGCATCCAGAAATATAATCTATGCTATCATGTGCTGAAAGTGTCCGTCTGCTATGTACATTGGACAAACGTCTCAGACACTTTGCCAAAGGATTAATGCCCACAAAACAGATATCAGACAAGATCACAAAGAAAAAACAGTTTCTTGCCATTTTAACCAGAAAGGACACTCTCTCAGGGTATGTCTACACTACCCTCCTAGTTCGAACTAGGAGGGTAATGTATGCATACCGCACTTGCTAATGAAGCCCGGGATTTGAATTTCCCGGGCTTCATTAGCATAAGCGGGGAGCCGCCATTTTTAAATCCCCGCTGCTTCGAACCCCGTGTAGCGCGGCTACACGGGGCTCGAACTAGGTAGTTCGGACTAGGGTGCCTATTCCGAACTACCGGTACACCTCCAGTGTTTCTTGGCCATGCGTCCAGATCATAAAAATGTCATCGATGTAGCGTAAGTAGAGAAGGGGTGAGAGGGGACGGGAGTTGAGGAAACGTTGTTCTAGGTCAGCCATAAAGATGTTAGCATATTGTGGGGCCATGCGTGTACCCATGGCTGTGCCGCTGTCATTCATGTTAAAATTCGACACTCTCTGGGGGGGCGGATTGAACAAAGACCCCAGCTATCTTACCCATTACCAGGATAGCTTCCCCAATTATCACCTCTAATACCATTAGCTCACAGACATCTAACTTTCCCCACCTCTAATATCATTAATTCACAGACACTTACCTTCCTTCCCCCTTCCCCCCCCTCCCCCTCCCCCCCCGCATCCCCCTTCTGTTCTGAAATGTGATTTGTCCTTTTCATATGTGTTCATTTTTTTAATTGTATCCTTTGGTATATATGGTTGTGAGTATTTTCTTCCACTATTTGATCTGAGGAAGTGGGTCTGGCCCACGAAAGCTCATCATCTAATAAACCATCTTGTTAGTCTTTAAAGTGCTACATAGTCCTGCATTTTGCTTCAACATCAGTCCTGAATTATTTCTTTCCAAGACACACACAGCAGGGCAGATTTGCAGCTCATGAAATACTACAGGATTGGTCATATTGTATTCATAACATTCATTACTAGATTGGTCAGCAGCGCAAGATCCATGCTTTTAGGCAGAGATGGTGGGCACACAATTTACAAGGTGTGGCAAGGGCCCTTTTTTCCCTTGCTAGCATCTGCACTCCTTCCCTTGGCGAGACAGGCCTCAGGTAAAACACTCCCTCTCTGCCACATCAGGGCAGTCAGCCTTACCCTCAGCAGAGGGTTAGGTTTATAGTCTCCTCCTATGGTGGGGAGCCCAGCCTCTCCTCCTGAAGCTGCTCACTCCCCTACTGTCTCTTAGTGACTGCTTGGGTTGCCCTTCTCTCTCCTCCTCCACCCAACAGGGGAAGCTTTAAAAGGTCTCAGGCAGGCCTGAAGTGTAATCGGCTGACTCTAATTGGTCCAAGGCAGCCCTGTCTCAGTTGCTCCTAATCGGCCTGTAGCAACCCCTTGTCAGCTGATCCTGATTCCCCCGCAGTAACCCAGGGTATGTCTACACTACCACCCTAGTTCGAAGTAGGGTGGTTAATGTAGTCAATCGAAGTTGCAAATGAAGCCCGGGATTTAAATATCCCAGGCTTTATTTGCATCTTGCCAGGCGCCGCCATTTTTAAATCCCCGGTAGTTCGGACTCCGTGCCCGCGGCTACACGCAGCATGGAGTAGGTAGTTCGAATTCTAATTCGAACTACCGTTACTCCTCGTGGAACGAGGTGTAACGGTAGTTCGAATTAGAAAGCCTAATTCGAACTACCTACTCCGTGCCGCGCGTAGCCGCGGGCACGGAGTCCGAACTACCGGGGATTTAAAAATGGCGGTGCACGGCAAGATGCAAATGAAGCCTGGGATATTTAAATCCCGGGCTTCATTTGCAACTTCGATTGACTACATTAACCACCCTAGTTCGAACTAGGGTGGTAGTGTAGACATACCCCCACTTCTAGTTAACAGGGGAGTGGACCTTTTACCCTTCTAGGGTTACCTTTTCCCACTTTATTGCAGCCCTATGGTCTGACTTTGACACAAGGGGCAGTTGAAATACCATGCAAAACAGTCAGAAACTAATGGAATGATGGGATGGAGAAAACTGCATCCTGGGATGGTGAGCCTACCCTCATGATGCACTGCAATCCATTCCCAGAACTCCTAGCATCCAAAGTAGGATGGCTATTCCCGGCACACTGCTCTCTCTGTTGATGCTAGAGCACCAACTGTGGACGTGCTCCGCCAACACCGGGAGCATTGTTGGAACATGCACAAGTGATGTAATTACAATGGTTTAGGATCACCAATGTAATTTAAGTCAATTTAACTCTGTAGTGCAGACATAGTTGAAAGGGCTCGTGAATGGGGGTGGGAGAAGGGAGAGGAAGCATGGCCAGCCACTAAGTATGGAGCAACAGAAAAGAACTTCAGGAAGGCAGTCTGTCTTTCTCAGCCCAGAAATGGCAGGCCCCTCCCCACACACACACACACACACACACACATTTGTAACGCAGACAGGCAGAACTAAATTTGGGATCTCTGGAGTTTAATGCATGTGCCTCTACTGCTTGGGCTAAAAGCCAGCTGCCTATTAGCTAAGGCTGAAGAGCACACTCATTATTTTCTCTGTAATTGGTCTCTGTGCCACTACATGGAACAGTACACTGCAGGTGTGTGGGTTACATGTAGACTTTTAGTTATTTTAACCCTCTTTGCTTGATACATACCTTTTGAAGTATAAAAAAGAAGCTTGATTTTGCCTTCTCTAGTACTTTGGGACTTTGTCCATCCTCCATGAGTTTTTCAAAGGTAAATGCTAATGGTTCTGCAATAGCTTAGGGTATCCTCAGTGATTTTCATTGGATGGTGCCAACTTAAATATATCTATATGGGTATGTCTACACTACCCTCCTAGTTCGAACTAGGAGGGTAATGTAGGCATACCGCACTTGCAAATGAAGCCCGGGATTTGAATTTCCCGGGCTTCATTTGCATAAGCGGGGAGCCGCCATTTTTAAAACCCCGCTGGTTCGAACCCCGTGCAGCGCGGCTACACGGGGCACGAACTAGGTAGTTCGAACTAGGCTTCCTAGTTACTCCTCATTTCATGAACCAGCGGGGTTTTAAAAATGGCGGCTCCCTGCTTATGCAAATGAAGCCCGGGAAATTCAAATCCCGGGCTTCATTTGCAAGTGCGGTATGCCTATATTACGAACTAATGGGATAGTGTAGACATTCCCTATGCTCTTTAACCTGTTACTTCCCAATTTTCACTTGTATTCCTTCTCCCTTGTTAATAATAATAGTGTTCAGTATCTGGTCACAATTTACCTTTTTAGTGAAGACTGAAAGCAAGATAGGCATTAAACTCCTTAGCCTCCTTGATGCCATCAGTTATTAGCTCTCCCTGTTATGTTAAGGACCTACGCTTTCCTTCATATTTCTTTTGCACCTGATGTATTTAGAAACCCTTATTCCATTTAGCAAGGAATAAAAGGCTAACTCATTTTGTGGCTTAAATATATATATAGTGCACATCGTGTTCTCCGTAAACTAGGAAGACAGTCCCTACTCTGAAAACCATAACTCTTGTTTAGTTATCTGCTTTCCTCTACTAATTCCTAACCAAACAGTGGGGAATGCATGCTAGAAACAGGATATTTTTTATCAGAGGGGTAGAATGGTGTAGTAAGATTTATGTCTGATGAAACCTCAGACTTCCTTAACTCCTAGCAGCCAGAAAATCCTTGTGATACCTGGACTAGTGATCTCTGTCTAAGTCAAGTTCATTAACGGGGCTCAATCCCAGGGTTAGGTAAATAAGCATATGGCTAATAGTTAATTATAGTTTTGGCATGAATACTAGTAAGGTAAATATTTTTGTACTAAGTCAAGCATTTTTAATCCCTCCAAAAATTTAAAAGGCAAAACATGAAAAACCAAAGGTTATTTTACCTTTTACTTCAGCTTAATAAATGTACAGAAGACATCTGAAAGCAGATAACTGACACTTGAAATAAATTGGAAAAATAATTTGCACTTAAAAAAGGTCACTGTTCTGAGTTACATTCAACTGTACTCTGTTCGTCTGTCTGTTTGATTTAAAATTAAAAACAAAGTCTCCCCAAATGGTAAAAGCTAATTCTTTAGATACTGAAAGAGGTTCTCCAAACATGCCTAGCAAATTCATTTACTTGCTGTGAATTGTAAGGTATGCAAAAAGGTTAATTTAGCTGCATAATTATATAAAACTACAGTGCAGATAGGCCTTTCATTGCTTGTCAGATATACATCATCACAGTATAAAAAGGCCCTAGCTGGAAAGGGGCAATGTCAGGAAAGTCTTCTAATAATCTATAAAAGGGGGTGAACTGTAAGATGCCAAATTTAAGAAGATAACAGAATTACTCAAGACAGTTAAGTCCAAAGCAGACTGAAAAGAGATCTCACTAAACTGGGTGATCTGGCAGTAAAATGAAAGAAATTCAAGGTTGATAAGTGCAAAGTAATGTACATTAGAAAACATCATCCCAACTATACATACAAAACAATGGAATCTAAATTAGCTGTTACCACTCAAGAAAGAAATCTAGGCGTAATCATGGACAGTTCTCTGAAAACATCTGTTTAATGAGCAGCAGCAGTCAAAAAAGGTAACAATATTAGGAACTATTAGGAAAGGAATAGATAATAAGAGACAAATGTATCATAATGGTACTATATGGAATGCCCAAACTTTGAATACTACATTTCCCCCTCTCAGAAAAGATACAGAGAAGAGGAACAAAAGTGATGAGAGATATAGTATAGCTTCTATCTGAGGAGAGATTAAAAAGACTGTTCAAATGGAAATGAGGAGAGGGATATGATAGTGGTCTTTAAAACTATGAAAAATTATGTGTAGAAAGTGCCTTGAGAAGTGTTATTTATTACTTCACATAACACAAGAATCAGGGATCATCCACTGAAATTAACAGGCAACAAGTTTAGTAACAATCCTAAGGATATACTTCTTCATGCAACCCATAACCAACCTATGGAACTCATTGCCAGGGGATGCTGTGAAAGACAAATGTATAACGGACTTTTAAAAAGAAGAATTAGATACATTAAAAGAGGACAGATTCATCAATGGCTATTAGCAAACATAGTCAAAGATTCAGGGAGTAGCCGAGTTAGTCTGTAAAGGATAAACTTAAAAAACAACAAATGATCTGGTAGCACTTTATAGGCTAACAAAACATGTAGATGAAGAAGTAGGCCATGCCCATGAAAGCTCATGATACCATCTACATGTTTTGTTAGTCTATAAAGTGCTACCAGACCATTTGTTCTTTTTTATAGTCAAAGATGTAACCCCATGGTGTGGAGTCTCATTAGCCTCTGACTACCAGAAACTGGGAATGGACATCTGGGGATGGATCATTCGATAGTTTCCCTCTTCTGTTCATTTCCATCTGGAACTGGTCGCTGTTGGAAGACAGGATACTGGACGGCATGGACAATTGGTCTGACACATTATAGCCATTTTTATTAAATTAATTATTAAAATGTATTTTAGTTAAGGACATCAGGCATTTAAATACCAAAAGTGCCCCATCCTAAACTTTTCAGACTCTCTATTTGATTTGAAATAACTGGTACACATATCCTTCTGTTGGTAGGAAGTACATTTATATCACAAAATTTGTTCTAAGAGATGTTTTTCTGGCCATTAATTGAGGCAAACTAGGTACATTCCTACTGAAATCAGAGGGATTCTAACCTAAATAGCAACTATAGGACAGGGCCCCAATATTGTATCAAATAGTACATCAGGGTTTCATTTCAGAATGACTTTTCCACTGTAAGAATCTTTTTAACCAGTATATGTCAATGAAGGCATTGTATTAGTGGATCTTGATTTAAAGCCCTATTTAAATTAGATAACCAGCCATATGGCCTAGACATCCAATAGGATGATTTGCTGTGGGGACTGGTTGCATGTTAGTTTCCTGGCATTTTGTCCTCGAGTTTATTAGTCCATATTTCTACTTTTTCAGCCTTAAAACTGAGCACATTCCTTTTACACATTAGCAAGATATACAACTCTAAAAATCTTTGTTTTTCATAAATGAAAAGTATTTGCCCTCTGTGACATATTCCTCCTGGGGTGCAATCTCAGTTCCACTGAGCTCTCTAACTCACAACTTCTCTCACACTGTGCTGCTGTAACAGGCTGTAGCCTGCACCCAGTCCTACACTCCCACCAGCATTCACACAGCCAGGAGCACACCCAGCTAAAGTTACATGCAGGCTCCCACAACAGAGAGGCTGCAGCCAAGATAACCCCCAGCTGGAATAAAAACCAAAACCATCTTCTTGCACCGCACAAAGATCTGAGCTCTACGACGTAAGCTCAAATAGTTCATCTCTCCCTCAGAGTGGAAAGGAATATGCAACAAGCCTTTGGTTAACCATGCTGAGATTTTCTTCACACACTTCAATCAAGGACACACTAGTTTAGATAAAGCAAAACAAACCCAACTATATTAACTACAGAAAATAGGTTTTAAGGGATTATATGAGAGAAAACAGTTCAAAGTAGAATGCCTAGTACATAAAACTGCAACCTAAACTTAAGATACTAGATAGATTGAAGATGAATTAGCAGTTTCTCTCCCTGTCTGATTATACAAGCAGTTCACCAGGATTCAATATACAGACTACGAATCCTTTTAGCCTGGGACCAGACTTCCCCAGTTAAGTCTTTGTTTCCCATATTTCCAGGAACATCCTTATGCAGGGCATAAGGCCCCTAGATAACATCATCCCCGACATACACACTTCTTTTATACATTTAACATATGGTGGAGCTCCTTTGTTCCAAACTCAGTTCCCAGAATAGTTTGTGGAAAAGTACTGGAATCAAAATGAAATTCAGTCAGTGTCATGTGACCTGGTCACATGCCCTTTCTGAGTCATAGTCATACTTACATGCTGTCTGAAGCATTCTCATGAAGACTCACCAAGTGGGAAATAAACTTCTCTTAAGGCCTATTGTTTTCTTTAATGGTCCATTACCCTGAATAGGCATTTCACAACCAGTTGTCTAGACTGGAAACCTTTTGTTACCTAAGTGTAACCACATTTGAAACACAGATACTAGGGATGTTAAAATGTGTTTAACCAAGTAAATATGTAACCGCTGAAATTGTCAGCACTTACACAGTTACATGGGAGGGTGGGGTACCAAGAAGCATTTGTCTGCCTGCCCTGCGCTGCTGCTTCTGTATTAGAGGCAGCAGCCTTGTGGGACAGCAGATGGCTACCCAAGAGCACATACCAGAAGAAGCCTGTCTATAACTGTGGCTCATCAGTTAACCGTGTACACAGTTACACTTTCACATCCTAACAGATACAGTGTCAATATTCATAACTTCTGATAAAAAATGATACATGCATATAAGATAACCCTATTGTACATATTTTGCTCAAATTGAGTACCATAATTATATCCTATCCTACCCCCATGACGCATATGGGGTGCAGTGTCACACCCACCTGTGAGGTGAACAGCAGTCTGTAGCAGATCATAACTGCATTACAATGAAAAAGGTATCAAAACCCATTACCCTCTGTGATACAGATGACGGCCCGCTGACAGGGGGAGAGAGAGGAGCAGCTAAAGGGGGCAACTGCTCAAAGGCCTCGCAATTCAAAGGGGCCTAGGGCTCCTGGCCATCACTACTGTGACAGCAGTGGTGACTGCCCCGGGCCCTTTAAATTGCTGCTGGAGGGCACAGTGTGGGCAGCGCCAAGGACCAACTTCCCCAGCCCCACCCTTTCCTCCTGGAACCCTGTCCCTTCTGGGAGCACAGAGCTACCCCTCCCACCTAACTCAGAGACCCAGAGAGTGTCAGCTCACCTGCACAGTTTACACTTTCTTTTCATTTGAACTAAAATAAGCAATAGAAGAAGTACTAAGTAGAATAGAAAATCACAATTTGTAAGATCAGTGCAAATTGATATCAGAAGATTGTTCTTAGTGAAAATTGTTTATGGTACATTTGTGACTGTAAATGCCAAGAGACAGATTACATGATCCAAATGTTTAATTGAGCAAATGGCTTCCTAACCATTTGTCTTCTGGTCAATAATGAAGCATAACATTTGAAGCATATGTATGTACCACTTCCAAATTAACTTTTCCATAGTTCAAAGTTTGGTAAGTTATTTGTCCAGTAAGTAAGAAGAAATTTCTCTTCATGTCAATAGCAACAATAATTCAAGCAACTAACAGCAAAATATGCATTTTGCAAAAATCCCTCAGGCTGCTTCAAACAGACCTTTCAGATATCATAATAACCCTGAACTTTAATTCTAAGAATAGAATATTCAGGGGAGAAAAAGCAACATCCCATACCACAAAACATATCTTCCATCTTCTCCTGCTGATGTTAACAAGTCAGGCCCACAAAGCATAGAATAGTAATACATATTAATAAAGTTTGTCCAAAACCCCCACGCATTTTCAATTAAACTTCTTTTCCATTGAAAAATGCCATTTCATCAAAACTGAAATACTTTATGGAAATACCAGTTTTGGCTAAAATGTCATCAAGAAGATATCTCAGAACGAGGCCAGATTTCTTATCAACACGAGACACACACATCTGCATGTATGCCCCAAGTTCAGAATAATCAATAGACCGGTAGACAGGGGACTCACCGGAGGATATGGGAGAGCCAGGTTCAGTGCCTGCTCCAAATTAGATGGAGAGGTATTTAAATCTTAATTTGTAACATGGAATGTAAAACCAGAGCTTTCAAAAATGTCAATGAAAAATTATGAGAAACCTATTCTGGACTGTGCATGGGTCTAACAGTCTGGTGGTTAGGCCACTCCCCTGGTATATGGATGAGACAGGGTTAAGTACCTCTCTGCCTAATTTGGAGCAAAGACTTAAACCTGGGCCTCCCAAATACCAGGTGAATGACCCAGCCATAGGGCAACTGGCAGTTCTGGTGTGGATCGCATTCTCTTGGGTTCTTCAAACTAATGTTTTTGAAAGGTCTCACTTTAATTCTACATAGCACAACTGAAGTGTTGTCCTTGTTTTACAGCAGTTTACAAACATTGTTCATTATGCCCCAATATTATTTTCATTTCATAAACTGAAATACTGAAGCACAGAGGTTGAGGCTGGGATTTTGGATTTCCCTTAAGTTCTTTTGAAAATCACGCCTAAATAACTTCCAAGAGCACATAGCACGTCAGCAGCAGAACCAAAAATAGCATCCAATTCTAAACAACTATTTAATCATGTTTAGAAGATAATTAGAACTATTTAACTTGTCCATTCGAACAGTTAATGTTATTTTACTGTGGCTTGTTTTACATTAGAATCGATGTCACTGAACTCTCTCAACTTCCAAATGTTCCCAAACTGTGGTATGTGCACCACAGGGGATATGTGAATTTGATGCGCCATCCATTTACCTCAACAAGTTTTTAACAAGGAGATAATGAACCATTAAAGTCTGGGAGCCCCTGGACAACATAAAATATTGCTTTTGGTGTAGGAAAAGGGATGTAACCAAGTGCCTACAATTACTGTGATGTGAGAATCAGAAATGGTAAAAGACCTTAGTCCAAATTCTATGAAGATTCACTATTCTTTAAAAGTGGAAGACAGACACTCTAGGTGCATCTAGACAGCACCCTTCTGTCAGAATAAGCTATGCAATTTGCACGAGGCAAATTGCATAGGTTATTCTGAGTCTAAGTCAAAAGAGCTTATTTTGAAATTTGGCACTGTATACATGACGCCAAATATTAAAATATGGCACTATTCCATCAAATCCCTTAACCCGCATGGAACGAGGGTTATAGGGATGCTGGAATAGCATGCACACTATTTTGGGAAATAGAGGGAGTTTTTAAAGACGTGGCATTGCTATTTTGGGATACTTCTGATATCCTAAAAGAGCAACACAGTCTAAACGTTCCCTATCTGTTTGTGTTATCCCCATGGGAATACAAAGGCACTATATTGGCTACCAGATGGTTCCCTTCTTCCTTAATAACAATAGACACAAAACTCAGTATGAACTGGTGAAAGCTGAGCTTTGTAGCTCTAATCCTATGTTTTTTCCTTACAATTAATTATGTCTATGCAAAATTATAGCAAAATAATTTTAATTTACTTTGTTTTGCTTCAGTAACTAAATTTAGAAAATGCATGATACAAATATCACTAAACTGTAGATATACATTTCTCAATGAATAAGTCTCAGAGGAGTAGCCATGTTAGTCTGGATCTGCAAACACAACGAGGATCTCTGGGGCATCCTAAACACTGAGGGTATGTCTAGATCAGTGGTTCTTAACCTGGAGTGCACGCACCCCCTGGGGGTGCGAGATGCCCTTTCTGGGGGTGCAAGACATGCCAGATTTTTATGATCTATCTTAGATTTAAAACTGATCTACTTCAACGATTTTTAATAAGGGGTATGAGAACATATTTCTAGAACCAAAGGGGTACAGGCTGCAGTAAGATTAAGAACTACTGGTCTAGACTGCAGAGTTTTTCCCGGGATACTGCCCCTGTGAGAGACTTTGTCGACAATGAAGGGAGGGGGAAAAACAAAAGACCTAATGTGGACTCTGTTTTTTTCCAGAGAACTGGCTTCTCCCAGTATCCCACAATGTGTGCCATGAAGGCATACACCCCTCCCCTTTCAAAGCTCTGGGAAGTATCTGACAGTTGAGTGAGCTGCTCCATTTGGGGCACTAACAAAAAGAGCAAATCATTGGAATGCTCTCATTCTGCCCTGCTAGAAACACAGCAGCAGGTAGACTGCTGCTTCAAGGGGAAGACTGGAGAGACTGTGGCACTGCTTTGACATTCCTCAGCACTGAATGCTCACAGAGCTACTCATGATGCTGCTTTCAGCAGCTGAGATGAGGTGGGAGAAATGGGAGAGAAACCCAAGAAGCGCAGGGATCAGCTCTACCTTCCCAAAACACTGCACTGTGGGATGCTTACCCACATTGCTTTGTTCTATCCAGGGCCGGACTAAGGGGTGGGTGAGCTGGGCAGCTGCCCGGGGCACCAACAGATGGGGGGCGCCTGATGGCAACTTTAAGGGGTGCATGGCGCCCCTTATAGCTGCCATCAAGCGCTGTGCGCCAGCTCCTGGCAGGCTGCAGTGCCTGCCCGGGGCAGGGGCCGCATTAACCCCCGCAGTGACCTTCCCCCCGCTGCTGCGGGGCCCTACACGGCCAGGCATGGCCCACCCAGGTGGCCCTGGTCTGCGCACCAGCGGCGGTGGCTAGGCAGTGCATGGGCGAGCTCATGCATGCACCGTGCACCCGGAGGTGGGCCCATGTGTCCCTGGGGCAGGCTCGCACATGCGCTATGTGCCTGGGGGCGGGCCCACGCATACGCCGTGTGCCAGGGTGGCGCTGCCCGCCCGGGGTCTGGGGCGTCTAAATGGCTGAGGCCAGCCCTGGTTCTGTCTATTGGGAGCTACCAATGTGACCATGAAATGTAGACAATGGGAGGCAGAAAAACCAGTTTGACCTATTTTCACTTTTGCTGGCTTTTGCATGTCAACAACACTTTTGTAGCCAAGCCTTCCCAATGTAGACATAACCTAACAGATTTATATGGGCAAAAGCTTTCATGCGTTACATCTGACAAAGTGGGTATTACCCAGGAAAGCTTATCTTGAAATAAATCTGCAATCTTTAAGGTGCCACATGACTCACGTAAGGATTATCTGTTATGTTCTTATGACTCCTCATTGTTTCAATAAATAAGATGTATCTAATTAAAACAGGCTTTGATTTTAGAACGATTTGGCCTAAGTCAAGAACAGAAAAAGCTGTTGATCTCTCCTGGTTTCAAGGGTCTATGAGATGGAGTTCTAAGTAATGCAAACCAAGGAACACAGAGTGGTGTAATCTTCAATCTTTTGCATAGGAGACAAATGACAACAGAATCTTTACCAAACTCACTGCTATTGGTAACTTTGGAACCCCCATGCAAGGGATTAGACAGCAAACTCTTCTTTCTCTCCCTATCTCCTGCAGTCTCTTTCCCTATGGCAACAGTTATACATTGATCCTGAAGTCACTGGACTCAGAAAGGGAGACATGTACTTTTTGACTTCTGTGGGCACCATTCCAAAATTACTTTTTCCCTTTCACAAAAGCACAGAGTGCTTTGTAATTTACTATGTGCTACTGTGGGTACAAATGGAGAACGAGGAGGCTGCAGCAGAAAAACTACCTAATATAGGAAACTGGACATGATCCTTCCCTTCACCCCAATAACTACTAGTTTATATGGGAGTTATTAACATTTAACATGGGAAGAAATGTAAAAACAGTTACAGCTTAACTTTAAAAAATACCCAAAGCATGAAATCACCCAAAGCATGAAAAACAGTGAAGGCACCCAAAGAACCTCAACTCTGTTCTCCCCCGACTCCTGTTAAAAACTTGGGGGGGGGGGAATCATGTAATAAGAATATTGTATCATTCAAAGTGTCGTTTCAGCTGTGACTACAAAAATGGAATGTGTGGTTCCTAATCATGCAGCTCGAACACTGACTCTGGCCTTATTAACAGTCATGCACTGTCCACAGAAAGTCACCATACACATTTCTGATTAGACAGATAGCATATTGGTGACAGACATTTCATTCCCCACTCTTCATTAAAATTCCTGTGCCATCAATTATTCAATGTGATCAAAGAGCTCAAGCATATCCATATACATGTGTCTCCTAGCCCAGTCCGTGTGACTTATAATATTGATATGAAAACAGTAATGGTTTGGGTGGCTAACAAAACATCACATGAAAATATGTACTTATAAATTATAACTATTAAACTATAATAATTATAAAACCAAATCTCTCCCATGCCCTTTTTTATAATACAACCACAAAATATCAAATAAAGTGACTTTTCTAAATGTATTGTGTTCTCATCTATGGCTACAGAATAAAACAACAAAGTTATTTCAGGAGATTCATTTAATTAAAAAATAAAAGTAGCAAAGAAGGGAAAATAGGAGACTACAGGGCTAGGGATAAAGTTGCTTAAGTACTTTAATTGTGCATTTCCATATTTTCAAATATCTGAGTTTCTTTTATGTCTTAACTGTGAATTTCCTTGCTTTGCAGGAGTGTTTTATTGAGAACTGCAATGTTTTTGTAAGGTTTTTCACGCTGACATTATTGATTTTACTTGTTACTGAAACTCCAGCTTAAGCAGTTTGTCTGTGAGTCCATGACTATGCTACTTTAACTCATTCTGCTTTCTGTACATATATCTGTACCTCCTCCTCCCCGTCCCAGGCCCCGTTATGATTTCCTTCAAGCCCTAGCCAGAACTGTGCCCAGACGCTTTGATGATGGACAGGCTCATTAAAGGGGGAGGGCAAGGCAGGGCAGAAGGAGGGCAAATACTCAAGGACCCAGCAATTCAAAAGGGCCTGGAGCTCCTGGCCATTCCTGCTACCCAGGCAGGGCGAGTACCAAGGGCCCTATAAATTGCCATTGGAGCTCTGGACAGTGTGCTGCAGGAGGCTTTGAGCGCTAGCTGGGAGTGGGCAGCATGCTCCAGGTGGTGCTGAGGGCTGGCTGCCTCAAGCCCTTCCCTTTCCACCTGAGGCCCTGCCCCCCCAGGAGCATGGAGCCACTCCCGTCCACATTGCCCAGGGGCCCAGCAGTTCTCTTGGCCCACCTGACAATGGACGCCTCAAAAGAAACTTGTCAGGAAGTTCCTGGCTCCCACATTCTTTTCACGCAGATGTCGAAGTAGTCTTTCCACTGCATAATTGCTCTTTCTACTATATGAGGTGTCGTCTCCATTCTCCCTTAGAACAAATCTCCAGGTCTGGAGGACTCAATGACTCAGTAGCATAGTTCTTCAGTGAAACACAACACCCATCAATTAAGATAGTTGGGTTTGTTTTTTTTTACTATGGATTACAGTGTACTGTCCAAGAACTATAGTATCTTAATGGTCGAGAAAGAGGAGAATATATTTTATACATATGAATATATTTTACACACAAAAAATAAAACAACATAATTAAGATTGTTTAGTTAACCATTTGAAATTTAGGAAATGTCAGAATTAAAATTGCCGTGTTCCCTACAAAACGTGGGGCAGCACAGATTCGCAGGTGATTAATCAGCCCCACCCAGTCAGGAAATCAGGACTCTTAGATGGAACATTGGCAGCTGGTTACTTCTGGCAGCAGGCAGTGCTCTGCCCCAGCTCCCCACCCTCCCACCGTGGTACTGGGAAACCGTTATGCTCTTCGAGTTACAGGAGATAAAGAATCACCCTCTACAGCTGAGGAGGAGAACCCTTGTACCCCCAAGGCTGAGAGTTCTGATTCCACCACTCGGAGTAACTACAGGGTTTCTGGGAGTACAGGTGAAGAAGTCTGAAGCGTGGGTGGTATTCTCCTCAGTCTTTCCTGTCAAAGGTAGGGGCCCCGGCAGAGATAGGTGCATTCTGGAGGTGAATGCCTGGCTGCGAAGATGGTGTCGCCAGGAGGACTTTGGCTTCATCAACCACGGGATGCTATTCCAGGAAAGACTGCTAAGCAGGGACGGGGTTCACATTTCGAGGATGGGGAAGATCATATTTGGATGCAGACTGGCTAATCTAGTGAGGAGGGCTTTAAACTAGGTTCAATGGAGGCAGGTGACCAAAGCCCACAGGTAAGTGAAGAACATGGAGACTTTGGAGATGGGTCAGAAATAGGAGGAAGCGTGGGCTATAATAGCAAAGAAAAAGGAGGGACAAGCCAGAAGTGGGAGGCAAAATCAAACCAGTATCTTAGATGCCTATATACAAATGCAAGAAGTATGGGTAATAAGCAGGAAGAACTTGAAGTGCTAATAAACAAACACAACTATGACATGGCTGGTATCACAGAGACTTGGTGGGATAGCACACACAATTGGAATATTGGTATAGAAAGATACAGTTTACTCAGGAAGGATAGGCGGGTAAAAAAGGGAGGAGATGTTGCTTTATATATTAAAAATGTATACACTTGGACTGAGGTGGAGCTGAACATAGGAGACAGATGTGTTGAGAGTCTCAGGGTTAGGCTAAAAGGGTGAAAAACAAAGGTGACGTCATGCTAGGAGTCTACTACAGACCACCTACCCAGATGGAAGAGGTGGATGAGGTTTTTTTTTAAAAAAACACTAACAAAATCATCCAAAGAACAGGATTTTGTGGTGATGGAGGACTTCAATTATCCAGATATATGTTAGGAAAATAACACAGCGGGGCACAGACTAACCAGTAAGTTCTTAGACTGCATTGAAGACAACTTTTTATTTCAGAAGACTGAAAAAAGCTACGGGGGGGGGGGGGGGGGGGGAGCTGTTCTAGATTTGATTTTAACAAATAGGGAGGAACCAGTTGAGAATTTGAAAGTGGAAGGCAGCTTGAGTGAAAGTGAACATGAAATCATAGAGTTCATGATTCTAATGAATGGTAGAAGGGAGAACAGCAAATACAGACAACGGATTTCAGGAAGGCAGATTTTGGTAAGCTCAGAGAGATAGTAGGTAAGGTCCCAAGGAAAGCAAGACTAAGGGGGGAAACAACTGAAGAGAGTAGGCAGTTTTTCAAAGGGACATTATTAAGGGTCCAAAAGCAAGCTATTCCACTGTGTAGGAAAATAGAAAGTATGGCAAAAGACCACCTTGGCTTAACCAGGAGATCTTGCATGATCTAAAAATGAAAAAGGAGTCATATAAAAAGTAGAAACTAGGACAATTTACAAAGGATGAATATAAGCAAACAATACAGGTATGCAGGGGCAAAATTAGAAACGCAAAGGCAAAAAACAAGCTCAAACTAGCTACAGTCATAAAGTGAAAGTAGACGACTTTCTGTAAATATATTACAAGTAAGAGGAAGACCAAGGACAGGATAGGCCCACTGCTCAGTGAAGAGGGAGAAACAATAACAGGAAACTTGGAAATGGCAGAGGTGCTTAATGACTTCTTTGTTTCGGTCTTCAACAAGAAGTCAGATGATGAAGGAATGCCTAACTTGGCGAATGCTAGTGGAAATGGGTTAGGTTTAGAAGATAAAATAAAAAATGAAAAAGTTAAAAATCACTTAGAAAACTGAAATTTCTGCAAATCACCAGGGCCTGATGAAATGCATCCTAGAATATTCAAGGAGCTGATAGAGGAGGTATCTGAGCCTTTAGCTATCATCTTAGAAAAATCATGAAAGATAGAAGAAATTCCAGAAGACTGGAAAAGAGCAAACATAGTGCCCATCTATAAAAAGGGAGATAAGAACAACCAGGAAACTACAGACCAGTCAATTTAACTTCTGTGCCAGGAAAGATAATGGAGGGAGTAATTAAGACATTTATCTGCAAACACCTGGAAGATAATAAGGTAACAGCCAGCATGGATTTGTACGAACAAATCATGTCAAACCAATCTGTAGCTTTCTTTGATAGGATAACGAGTCTTGTGGATAAGGGAGAAGCTGTGGACGTGGTATATCTAGACTTTAGTAAGGCATTTGATATGGTCTTGCATGATCTTCTTATCAACAAACTAGGCAAATACAACTTAGATGGGGCTACTATAAGGTGGGTGCATAACCGGTTGGATAGTCGTTCTCAGAGAGTAGTTATTAACCGTTTACAGTCCTGCTGGAAGGGCATAAGAAGCGGGGTTCTGCAGAGCTCAGTTTTGGGACCGGATCTGTTCAATATCTTCATCAATTATTCCAATATTGGCATAGAGAGTATGCTTATTAAGTTTGCAGATGATTCGAAGCTGCGAGGGGTTGCAACTGCTTTGGAGGACAGGGTCATAATTCAAAATGATCTGGACAAACTGGAAAAATGGTCTTAAGTAAATAAGATGAAGTTTAACAAGTACGGCCAAAGTACTCCATTTAGGAATGAACAATCAGTCTCACACATACAGAATGGGAAGCAACTGTCTAGGAAAGAGTACTGCAGAAAGGGATCTAGGGGTCATAGTAGATCACAAGCTAAACATGAGTCAACAGTGTGACACTGTTGCAAAAAAAGCAAACATGATTCTGGGATGCATTAACAGGACTGTTGTGAGGAAGACACGATAAGTCATTCTTCCGCTCTACTCTGTGCTGATTAGGCCTCAATTGGAGTACTGTGTCCAGTTCTGGGCACCACATTTCAAGAAAGATGTGGAGAAATTGGAGAAGGTCCAGAGAAGTGCAACAAGAATGATTAAAGGTCTAGAGAACATGACCTATGAAGGAAGACTGAAAGAATTTGGTTTGTTTAGTTGGGAAAGGAGAAGACTGAGAGGGGACATGATAGCAGTTTTCAGGTGTCTAAAAGAGTGTCACAAGGAGGAGTGAACGAAATTGTTCTCCTTGGCCTCTGCGGATAGGACAAGAAGCAATGGGCTTAAACTGCAGCAAGGGAGGTTTAGGCTGGATATTAGGGAAAACTTTGTAACTGGCAGGGTGGTTAAACACTGGAATAAGTTGCCTAGGGAGGTTGCCGAATCTTCATCTCTGGAGATATTTAAGAGTAGGTTAGATAGACGTCTATCAAGGATGGTCTAGATGGTACTGGGTCCTGCCATGAGGGCAGGGAACTGGACTCGACCTCTTGAGGTCCCTTCCAGTTCTAGTGTTCTATGATTCTGTGATTGTTGCCTGTGAAACCTTAATTCCAATCCCTGGGCTTAAGCATTGTGATAAAGAAATTATCACATATTGTATTTTCCAGAGGACCCCTGCCTCATTCAGTGCATAGGATAGACCATGATGAGGGGATTAATCGTGGCTGTGTATTTTAAAAGGCTGTTTCAACAGGACCCCATCTAACTTGCTGCAGAAAACAGAACGTGTACAACAAATAAGGCCGGGAATGCAATGAAAGAAAAGAGGGAGTCATGATTAAAGAAGCTGAATTCTGACATTAAAAACTCAATTATTTCTCTGCCTCTGCCACAAAGTTTGTGTGTGACAGTAGCTAAGTCACTGAAACCAACTTTTCATGGGGTATCATGAACTATGTTCTTCACTTTTTTTTTATTAACTGAAGTCAATAATTGAATACCTAAAGCACAGAAAGAAAAGTAAGGTCTGGAGGTCACAAACTTCAGCATCCAAAATACATGGATACTTTAAACCAGTGGTCTCCAACCTTTTTACACTCAAGATCACTTTTTAAATCTCAGAACAGGCGAACATCTACCGCCCCGCCCCTTCCTTGAAGCCCCGCCCTCTCTATTCTCCTCCTGTCCATCACTTGCTATCCCCAGCCCTTACTTACACACTCTGATAAACAGTTTATTTTTAAATTATGCGATACATACAATTAAAATCACGAGTTTATAGTTATGAAATAAATGGTTGTTTTTTATTCATGCTATTTAAATCTAAAATGAAGCATTTATAATTATACATTTTGAGGGGACAGAGTACTGCGGCTGGGGGCAGGGGAGAGGGAACAGGGTGCTGGGAGAGGAGAGGGAACAGGGTTCTGCAGCAGGGGACAGGGTGCCAGTGGGGACAGAGTTCGGGGAGTGGGGACGGGAATGGGGACAGAGTTCTGTAGCTGGGGACAGGGGAGTGGGGACAGAGTTCTGTAGCTAGGGAGTGGGGGCTAGGGAGTGGGGGCTGGGGAGTGGGGTGCCAGTGGGGGCTGGGGAGTCCCCCGCATCTCCCTCCTCCCAGCATTCTCCCCCCGCCTCCCAGGGAAACCAGCGCGTGCCTGCCCCGGGGCCAGCACCCCCCGCGCAGGGAAGCACCACGCGTGCGCCTGCCCCAGGGCCGACCCCCGCCCCGTGCAGGGAAGCCCCGCGCGCGCGCCCCTGCCCAGGGGGCCGCGCGCGCGCCCCTGCCCAGGGGGCCGACCCCCCCCCACGCCGGGAAGCCCCGTGCCAACGCCTGCCCCGGGGCCAACCCCCCCACCGCGCGCGCCGGGAAATCCCCTGCGCGCCTCCCACGGGGCTGACTCACCCCTCCTGTGTGGTGCAGGGGGCCGGCAGAGCAGCTAGCGCACTTCTGGAATTGCCAGAAGTGGCGCTAAGCTGCGGGACTTCTGAAGCCAACACTACTGCCGTTTTCTCTTGAGGTAAGTATTGGGGCTTCTGGGGGGTGAGAGGGAAATGGGGGCGGGGCGGACAGGACGCTTCGCGAGCGACTGGTTGAGGCCTCGAGATCGACCAGTAACTCGCGATCGACCTGTTGGTGACCACGGCTTTAAACCTTCACCGTTCTGTGGCTCAGTTCCCCATGTGTAAAATGAGTCTAAAAAATGTCTTCTCATCTGAAGATAAATGTATTGATATCTGTGACGCACTATAAGGATGAGCACCATAGAAGAGACCATGAGGAAATCAGTTTTATCTGCAGGACTGCGTTTGAGTAAGGTGCAATAATTAAGCTATGGTGTTGCTCACTGATCAGTAAAGAGAAAACAGAGTACTATAAATAGCTGCTTACTAAAACTCAATTAGTGAACTTTGTATACAGCATGGGTCCTGTGGATTACACATCATTGAAGATTATTCACAAGGCACATAAGGAGGCCTAATTAAAATTGGATAATGTATTTTTCCCTAGTTTCATTCTGAGAAACAACTGAAGTGGAAAAAAATCTGCCTAAGGAAGACACCTTGAATGAAAATTTCAGTTCAAACAGTTAATTCTGTCAAAGTTATAAGCAGCTGAAAATGGGACATTATAATGAGAAGTATTGGGCAGCCTTAATAATAGGTAATGTTTAGCCTGCCTATAAAGTGATTGTTCTTAAAGATATAGATAATCCCTACTCCTTACTTAGGTATACATGCAATATTGCACTCTAAAAATGTAATCATATTTTGTGGCAATTATCATTATTTCATGCTCAAACAGCTGTGATCAGACAAGAGACTTAGAAATAAATACTTTATACCAGTAAAAGGCCTTTCTGTTCCCTTACACACTGTTCCCTTTGCTCACTTTTGAAATCTGTATTTAAAAGACAATTAGTGAAGCTCCACAGGGATGTAAGTGAAAAGTTATGAAATACAGACACAAATATTCCAGGTGTCATTTCTTCTGAAGACTCTGCAACCAATGCACTCCTGTTCCCCAACATAAGTTTCTAATGACAGCCCCACACAAATAAAAATAGATTTTTAAACATTAAAAAAATCTTTTAATAAGTAGTCAACTTTATCCTGTGTGAACACATTTATAAATCTTCTTTTAAAAAGAAAGCCATTCTGTTTGCATTAAGCTATTCTGTTTGCATACATCATTTGTTTTATTTACTCTTGAAAAATACAGCCTCATTGGAAGGACATTCAATCAAAGCTCAGCAGATTAAAACTAAGACAGAAAAGCTCAAAATTCAGAAAGTAGAACAATATTAGTTAACACTCTCAACCCAGTTTCAATAGAATGTTGCCCTCGAGGACAAACGATATCCAATTCTCAATAGATAACTATTGCTCAAACAAGATTATTAGGCGTACATTCAAATGTAATCTTTAAAATGACACATTTATTTGAAGATTGCCTTTTCAAGAGTCAATATTTACTTACACATATTTTAAATGCAGGAGGCAAACTGGCTTTATTATAGTAGAACAGCAACACACTATGGTTAAGGTTGTGCCACGGTCTCCGTTTAAAGGTGTTCTAAGTCCTTCTAAAATCAGTAAGCTTAGTCTTACTTCACTAAACCTCAAGAGGGTGTCTGGTAAAGTTAACAGCCTGAATATGGAATCAGTCAGGGGATCCAAAAAATAGCTTTTTTTTTTTTTTTTTTTTTTTTTAAGTTTCCAGGTGGAACTTTTTTGTCCAGAATTAGAGATGAAACTATTGATGTGAAGCAGATCAAAAAGGCTCTTCTAATTCAAAGCAGTGCATAGCACCAAGAAAATATTCATGGGGGGGAGGGGAGAATTGAAAAGAAAATTTGCATTTTTTTACACTGTGCATGGATTATATAAAACATCAGGAATGGAATCCTTATATCTTTAAACTTGACTCTTGTAAGTTCTCTGACATTCAAATGAATAATTTGATTGTTTGAAATTTGGTGTGCCTCTTAAAGGTGTGGGGTAGCATTAAATAACATTTGAGGTCATTTGACTGAGAGGTTCTCAGGTCAAAAGCGCCTTCCCAAAAAAGTCCTACCTAAAATAAAAGTTTTGGATGCAATGGCTGGAGATTACTACAATTTATGAGCCATGGGTGGCAATTTTATTTTGGGGGAGAATGTAATCAGACG
Source organism: Pelodiscus sinensis (assembly GCF_052426305.1). Taxonomy (NCBI): domain Eukaryota; kingdom Metazoa; phylum Chordata; order Testudines; family Trionychidae; genus Pelodiscus; species Pelodiscus sinensis. The sequence goes on along the minus strand of NC_143052.1, from coordinate 29,752,986 downwards.
CATTAATGTTTCTAGAGAGAAGATGATTTTGGGAAAGGCAATAACTATCATAATAGCTTTGCTTTTATAAACATGCGCTATAGTAGTTAACAATTTAGATTTCTTTCATGATCTATCTAGCTCAGTAGTCCCCATATTTTTCACATTGTGCTCCCTACTTATTTCTGTCTGTGCTGCCAGGAACTGTAGTCAGGAACTGGAGTTCCCAATTTTGCCCCACAATTTGGCTTTTCTTTGTGTACCTCAGAACTTGATCGTGCTGCAGTCTGCCATTTTACATGTTCAGACATTAGCGACTGATAACCAAACATCATGTAGCTAGGAATAATCTTAGGCCTTTATCATACAAGATCAAACAGCTGCATATTTGAAGTTTGTTAATCAAAATGAGAGTATGGGGAAGAAAGTTATGGCGGGGGGTGAGCAAATAGCATCGTTGATCTGATGTGCTCCTGACTTATTGTTATGGCTGTAAATATTAGCAATGTTTTGAGATGAGTAATTTGTTGAAATGAGGAGAATTGGTGACCCAGTAGAGGTTATTATGCTGACCCATGAGGTGTTACTAGTATAGGTTATGTGTTTTGTTAGAGTGAGTTATAAAATATTAGATAAAAGTAAATCTCTCTCAGTCCAAGAGAGCTTTTCTTTAGGAAAGGTGCTGGCATCGAAACTCCCCAACAGCTGGATGGAAAGAGGTCCCTGGAAGTCCATCTGGTGATTACTCAAAGCCATATTAAACTGCAGTTAATATATCTTGAATGTCCCTAACCTCTTGCTTATGTCTGTGTGGGCTTAATTGCTAATAAATTGTAGTTTAAAATAAGAACATGGTTATTTGTATTGATCATTAACAAGACAGAATTGCTGTGTACCCATAGACTCTCATTCCTGGCACTGCCTAGCATGAAATAGTTAAGTTACAACTGTTTTGGGTTCTGAAAGTCCTGGATAATACCAGGAGGTGCATGGACAGGGCACCCCACATTTTGTAGACCACCGATCTAGTTTCTTTTCAAGTCATGACAACTCAATTTTCACTTTTAAATGTAAGAATTTACAAACCTCCATCCATCCTTTGCGAGGTAGCTGAAGGCTCCATCAACAACACTTGCAAAGAACTGCCCTCCTGTGATGAAGAGAGTATTAATGGTAACTAATCTGCCTCTTAAGTGGGGTGGAGCGACCTCTGCGATGTATACCGGTACTGTCATAGAAGCCACACCTACAAGAAAAGTGTGGAATTAAACTTACAAAACTGTATACTACATTCTCTTCAATCATGAAACATTCAATTACAATATATAATAAATATGACAAGAAATTATAATCACTTGATTTCTGAGTTTCAATCTCAGAAAAAAACAGCAGCATTTTGTTTCACTGCTAATAATCTCTGAGGGTATGTCTACACTACCCTCCTAGTTCGAACTAGGAGGGTAATGTAGGCATACCGCACTTGCAAATGAAGCCCGGGATTTGAATTTCCCGGGCTTCATTTGCATAAGCGGGGGCGCCGCCATTTTTAAAACCCCGCTCGTTCGAACCCTGTGCCGCGCGGCTACATGGGGCATGAACTAGGTAGTTCGAACTAGGCTTCGAACCACCTAGTTCATGCCCCGTGTAGCCGTGCGGCACAGGGTTCGAACGAGCGGGGTTTTAAAAATGGCGGCGCCCCCGCTTATGCAAATGAAGCCCGGGAAATTCAAATCCCGGGCTTCATTTGCAAGTGCGGTATGCCTACATTACCCTCCTAGTTCGAACTAGCGGTGTAGTGTAGACATACCCTGAGAATGGTTAGCTGAAGCAGATGGGCACAGGCACTGGGAAGTAATCATAGTTACCATGCTTCTAAAAATTCAGAGATTCACGATACTTAAAGGAATTTAAAAGCAGTTTGACAATGAAACAAATCAGATTTTTTATCAAGTGAAACTATGATGAACTAAAGACAACCTTAAAATATGATCAAATATATTTATAGTTTCAGTTGAAAGGAAAACAAGCAGATACTGTACCACATGAAACTGAGTTGAAATGAAATAGTCAGACATTCATAATTTATATAGATACATGACAATCATTAGCAAAGTACTGAAATCTTTAATTAAGAATAGGGTCTGATGCTGTACAGCCACAGCTCTCCCTGGCTTCAAATGAAACCGTGAATGTTTTCCATCTCTGAAAAAAAAATCTGCCCCGTATCCCCTCACGAGAGGGGAATTTCACTGATGTTTAATAGAATTTAAGGTTCACTGTATGGCTGTTCTCTGAACTATAGCTGTCTCATATGGAACAAAGAGAAAGATCTGTCAGGTTTTAATCATGTATAGGGAGCAATTCAAACCACTGCAATGAAAAATGGTATCAGGAATACAAGGTTTGATATTTTGGCTAATATATATTCGTCTCATGCCTTATCATAATGGTGTCCTTACATTAGGAAATGGTTCCAAATGAATACATTTGGAGTATGAGATCTAAAACATAATTTAATTTTGAAAAATAGGAATCCAACAGAACTTCATGACATATGAACAGAAGATCAATCTATTATACCTAAACAGAAAATTTGAATATACCATGCAAATTTATGGTGTAGTTTGCAAGGAACATAAAAATACGTCTGGCAGAGAGAAACAACTAGTTAGTAGATCTGGGTTATATATGGTTAATTAAAATAAAAGATACTTTTGGGACAGGAGAGCGAAGGGGAATATTTCTATTGAAACTTGCTTAAATGGAGCACAGTGAAATATACCATGTGGATACAGAATAAACCACGTCCAAAGGCAAAACCCACTCTAAATAGGTGCCTGAGCTTTCTGATGATGTTACAGCAATGCACTGCTTTCCATTAGTGCACAGATGGCACCTCAGCACCAAAATTTAACATCAAATTCCTACAGACATTGAAATTACTCTGTCTCTTCTTCCTCTTCCCTCCTTTTGCCAGGGCTACAGGAGCACCCATGTCCTTTTATAGGTTAACTATTATTTAAAACTGACTTAGAAGAAGTTTCAGAGCTCCCACCTCAGTTAAATACAGAGTCTATGTGGTCATACACCTTGTTCACAATAGATTGCAGGGCTGCTACTAGCAGGTCAGACTGCTGTATTAGCTATGGATAGGCCACAGAGCTGTCTTCTCCAAGAGATGTACACCGGATGTTCTCATTATTAGTTCCCTTAATAAACTGCCAGGTTTACCTGTTGTATGCTCAGATAAGATGTATTACACATGATGCCATCTAGTGACTTATCAATATAATACATATTAATATTCCATTACAACTCCTCCCTTGAAGTCTTACATTCTTACCATTTGCAATATTTTATAAAATGGGCACTGCCATGCTATCTTTAAAGTTCAGTATATACAGTGGAGCTGACAGCCACTGGGGGGGGGGACAGGGCAAGGCTTGGGGAGGGGAGCAGCTCTGTGCCCCCAAAGGGGTGGAGCCTTAGGCAGAAGGGGCAGGGCCGAGGGCCAGACCACGGCATGCCCAGACCACGGCATGCCCGCTCCCACCCTTAAGAACCACGCTAAGTGGTGGAGCAGAACTCTGGCAGCAATTCAAAGGGGCTCAGGCCATCGTTGCTGCTGCAGCAGTGGCAGCGATGGCCAGGAGCTCCAGGCACCCTTGAATCTTCGAGCTCTGGGACAATTGTCCTTTCTGCCCTCTCACTCCTGCCTTCATCGCCAGGTCAGGGTACATATCAATCTGTTAAGTTTCTCTGAATTATAATGGTTATCTAATTACATAGCCATCTGACAGTCCATTAGTTGAAGCAAGTATCCCTGGTTGGTTTGGAATCTTTGGCATCATCATTTTTCTTCGTCTGCATCTGCCCTCTGTACAGTATGTCCTGTTGATTGTTCTTTGTAGGCAACTAAATATGGACGTCAACGCTTTCTGTTGAATTCGCACCTCAACCACATAAGATCTGGGTGATGTGTTATTTTTATGATAGCTGAGTTATCCGTTTTTTGGAGAATATATTTTCTCTTATAACTTAAGTTGTTTAATATCCACACATTAATATTTTTCCTTTTTAAAAAAAGAATAATCAGTACCACTGGGGCACTCCATGCTGCTGAGTCAGATTTCCAATTTGGTCTGTTCTCTTTAATTCTGCTTCCATGTTCTGAATAACAGGGATCCTCTGCAAGGTGAACATACACTATACAAAAAACTTTAAAAACAACAAATAGTCTAGTAGCACCTTAAAGACTAACAAAACATGTAGATGGTATCATGAGCTTTTGTGGGCATAGCCCACTTCTTCAGATGACTGGAATATTAGAAGTCCAGATCCAAGAATAAATAAGGGAAGGGGGGGGGGGAAGAGAGTGGCAGTAGGAAAAAGAGAGAAAAAAGGAGGGGAGGGAAAAAAGAGATAGTGAGTAAATGGTTCAAATAGTTACAGAGGGGCTGATAAAAACAATTAGCACCTCCATTCTTTGCTTGGTTGGTTAAGGCATTAGAGTGTGGAAGGTAGTGTGCAAGCCAGCCGATGTCCCTATTCAGACCATTTGCATACAAATTACATTTGTGAATTAAGTTAAGTTCCAACCCTTCTCTGTGTACTTGGCTTGTGGAATTGGCCTGAAACAAAATGGTGACTTGGAGATTCATTAATGTGTCCATGCAGATTAAAGTGTTCTCCAACAGGTTTTTGTGTATTGCCTTTTCGGATACCTGATTTGTGTCCATTAATTCTTTCCCGTAGAGACTGACATGTTTGGCCAATATACATTGCAGTGGGGTGTTGCTGGCATTTGATGGCATAGATCACATTAGTGGATGTACAGTTAAATAGGCCTCTGATTTGGTGGCTGATGTGGTTGGGTCCAGTGATTAAATCACTAGTGTACATGTATAGGCAGAGTTGGCACTGGGGCTGATTGCAAGGGTGTATTCCTGGATGATTATGATGGAGATGTGTTGCATGGTTACTGGAAAGAATTTGTTTGAGGTTAGGGGGTTGTCTGTAGGTGAGAATTTGCTTTTTTCCTCTAGGCCTGTGAGAGTGAGGGGTCGTTTCCAGGATAGGTTGTAGATTGCTGATAATGTGTTGGAGGGGTTTAAGTTGTGGACTGTAGGTGATAAGTGGAATTCTGTTGTTTTCCCTTTTGGACCTGTCTTGAAGTAGCTCATGTCTAAGTACTTTTTTGGCTCTGTCGATCTGTTTTTTCACTTCTCCAGGTGGGTATTTCAGTTTTAAGAATGCTCTATATAGATCTTATAGGTGTTTGTCTCTGTGGGACTGGAGCAAATCTGGTTGTACCTTAGGGCTTGGCTGTATACAATAGTGAGAAATGTGTCTGGGATGGAAGCTAGAGGCATGAAGATAAGTGTAGTGGTCTGTAGGTTTCCAGTATAGCATGGTGGAAATTTGTCCATCATTTAGTTGTTCTGTAGTGTCAAGGAAGTGGATCTTTCATGTGGACTGATCCAGGCTGAGGTTGATGAAGGGGTGGAAATTGTTGAAATCCCTGTGAAATTGTTTAAGGGTCTCTTTCCCGTGAGTCCATAGGATGAAGATGTCATCGATGTAGCGTAAGAAGAGTATGCGGGGGGTTCAACATTATTTCTTAATGTTTTTTATACTAGATCTCCTTTCAAAAGTCAGTATCCCCAAATATTCCAAGTACTTCTCCTATTCTCAGCATGCCCATCATGGTTGACAGCCTGATGCTGGGAAGGTTGTCAGTCTTTCATCTCATATATTCTTAGTGCATACCTTTTCTTTGTAAATTGTTTCTGTGGTAAACTGACCCATGTATTTCAGAATACCCACAGGATTATCAAGTCTGTGTCAGGGGATTTCAGTTTTGGGTGGAGTTGAAAGTGATTTGTAAGCCCTTCTAAAGTGATAATCAAATCTGCTCCTGATTCAATTTTAAAGTCAGTAGTCTTTCTATGAATATTTAGTTTAACTCTCCAAGCAGGCAGTCATCATGTGATAGACACCATCATGTGATAGAAACCAGAAATAATGGCTATTAATTATCTGTAATGATAGTTAGCTGCCTCATTGTTTTAGTACAGCAAACAACCAGCAAAGTGTCCATATTTTGTACATTTATTACATATTTCACCTTTGGTTGGACAGACATCTTGAGCTATGAAATTTTCTACACCTTACACATTTATTGTGAAAGGTTTTGTATATTGCCTTGAATTTTCCCCTCTTAGCCTCAGGGATCTTATCATAATTACTTTTATGACTCATGCTACATCTGTTCACAGCTTTCATGTGAGTTTGTTTTTCAGATTTGTCAGGTTTGTTCTGCAGTTTCACAAGGTCAGACTACTTTATTATTTAGATAGCTATGTTAAGTCTTTCTTAAATTTTAGTTGCTGTTAAAGGTTTCTGTCTACAAGACCTATAATTAGTGTTTCTCTGACATTTGTCCAATCTCCAGAAATCATATTTCAGCCAACACATACAAAACATTTTCTCTTGATTTCCTGAATTCTCTGGCAAAAACATGCTCTTAAGTAAACTAAATTTATCCATTGTATAAAGTATGAATTAAAATAGCCAGAACCCATTCATAGTCATCTTTTTTACTGTGATTCAGTGAGGGCAAAAGATTTAAAGATATGCTCTGCATGTTTTCCTGTAGCATAAATTACAGAGAATACCTGAACATTTCCAGTTTCCTTATGGAGTTCTATAGTCATTCAAAATCTTGCAGAAATACTGCTTCCAGTCTGTCCACTGTGAAGGTTTGTCAAAACTGGAGCTCTCTGGGGAAATAAGTGTCATACTGATAAGATTCTCTGATTGTTTCTTTCTTGTCCTTCTGTTTGAAACCTTTATTGTCGCTTTCTTTCTATTTCTGTTCTCCTCTGGCATTCGTATCAAAGAAACTATTTCATGGAAACTATGTATATGGTAGTTTGCAGGCTTCTGTACCAGATATGGATTGGTTAATAGTGTTGCCCAATGGTTTAACCAAAAATATCGAACACCTCTCCCCCCCCAAAAAAAAAACCCCAACGGGGAATAAATTCTGTTCAGAAAAAAAAAAAAAAAGGAGAGGAGACCAAAGTTGCTGAGGAAAAGAAAAAACAGCATGGCCCCTTTAAGAAATGCTTTTGAGGCTTTTTGGCCCTAGCACACAAGCAGAGGCCATCTATCATCTTGTCTTCCTGCTCCGGGCCAGACAGCTCCCCTGCGGAATCAGGTAAGCACCCAGGATTTTCGCCTCCTTGCCGGGAAAAAAAATCAGAAAATACTGGACATTTTAGATGTCTGGTATTTTCTGAATTTCTTTTTACCAGACAGGAGGCAAAATACCAGACTGTCCGGGTCAATACCGGATACCTGGCAACCCTGCTGATTAATGCTTCCTTCTCAGAAAGATACACACCAGATGTGTTCACTACCTGATCCTTTAATGTACTGCCAGATATATCTACTGTATGCTCAGACAAGGTATCTTACAGAGCACCACCTTGTGTCTCAACAATATCATATAGTTCACATGCCATTATCTCTGTGGAGAAGGAAAACGAAGGGGACGAGGTACAAGAGAAGTGGCTAGTTTTAAATACCAGGATTTGAGCCTCTTGGCTTTTCTTAAGCATGTTATGGTCTAACAGACACCTTCTACTATAAAAATAAGTGCTTAGAATCTGCAATGGAATCCAAGTGGAAGGACTCTTGGAGAATCCCAAAACCTCACTGAAGTCAAGGAATCCTTTGCAGGACTGAGGCCTAGAACAGGGGTATTGAATAGCTCCCATTTTCAATTTTATTATAGAAATAGAGTCTGAAGTAGCTGCTTGATCACAGATCTCTACAGAAAGAACACCTGGATTGAAGGAAGACCAGTGTGTCTGGGACATTATAATTAGCGACATTTCATATATGTTATACTACTCTTTTCCAATATTTTCCTATAAACTATTTAGAATAGTTTTAAACTGTTTAATGCAATGTATTTAGGTAAAATCTTCTGTTTGTTGTAAAAGGTTTTATATTAAGTAACCATTCTTCACTAGCAAGAGGTTTTGCACTGGTGTATATTTTGTGTGACTGAAGGTAATCTCCTTTTGTTCTTATGCCTCAGAGTGCACCTGAGGTGTACAATTATATCTTAACACTGAATATGCTATTGTGGCTTATCGTTATAGGCATACACACTGAGCAAGAGGTTACAACACCTGACCTGAACATCTTTGCAAGAAAAAACATCTCAGACTCCAGAAAGCAAAATGATTCACAAGTATCCTGCTGTCTAGCTGACTCACTACACTAAGAGCACAAAATTACCTTTAGTATGGAAGTTAGTCTTACAGACCTGCTGGAAGCCTTAAAAAGATTGAGTGAGGAATACAAATTCTTTAATAATAAAGGGGCACTGGAAAATATTTTGTTTTGATGGGTAAATGCTTGTGACACACTCAGCATGATATCCCAATCCACAGCTAATTAAATTACTGGAAATACATCAATACTTCTCTTAATGATACCCAGTGACTGACCCATCAGGATTTCAATTTCCTAATGCTGGTTAAAAGATTTGAGAGAGATTTTTCAACCATTCAGTGCCAAATGAAATGCGTGAAATATAAAAAACATCCAAATAGCTTTTTACATCTTCTGTATCTTGTCATGTAATCCAGAAGACAAATTTCAAACACATATCAGTGTTAGAAATACATTGACTTAGCATTTTTCATAACCAACATGCATGTGATATTACCAATGTCTGTATTAAATTATGTTAAGAGACATGGGGCTGGAAGGGGTGCAGAAGGACCTTTGGGTCATCCTCTCCCCCACAATTTTTTTGGGGGGGACAGTGTGAAGGGGGTAAAGAAAATTACTACAGCTGTGGTAGAATGAGAGGAGCTCATACTAGAGTAGAAAGAAAGGATAGTCTAGTCATTAGAGTGCTAACCTATGACTTGAGAGACTTGGACATAAATTCTCTACTCTTATCATATACTTGTTTCATGATCTTAGTCATGTCACAGCCTCCTTGTGTCGCAATTTTCCATGTCTAATGTGGCAGTTATTATACTTCACTATCTCCTTGTGGTGCTGTGAGGATGAATACATTAAAGATTGTGAGGTGCTCAGGTATTATTGGGAACACAAAAATACCATAGATTAGGGTTTCCTAGTCAGTGGTTCACAAACCACTGGGAAGTGAGCAGGAAAAAAAAGCATCAGGGGACTGTGAAGTGTTGAAAAGGGTTCATTACAATGTAATGCAAAGAAAATCTTTTCCCACCTGTCTCCACTCCCCTTTACCATTCAAGTCAACCTCTTCAAGCACATAAACTACATAGATTTATCATGAATATATTTACTGTAAAAACAAATAGTTTAAGGGGGTCACAACAATTTTTTACTTCGGGCAAGGTGTCACCAACTTGGAAAAGGTGAGATGAGACACATTCTCTGAAACAAAGATATGCCACGTGATTACATTGAGCCAGTCCCAAAAACTACACCAAGGCTCTAGCCCAGATGGCTTGCCTACATACTGCCTGGTCCATGCAAAGGTGGTTACATAGTCAGCTGAGGATAACACTGAGAATTACTGCTAGTTCTGGGTGGACTGCAGATCAAATCCACTAGAAGCCCTTCTGATTTGAATATTTAAGAATTACTGTTTTAAAAGCTGCTAGTTAAAAATCTCACTATTACCTCTCCTATTTGCAGCCTACAGAAGGTAGCTTAGAGTGTTCCTTCTCACTGCCTTCCCACCAGAAAGCAAAGCAGAGACAAGAGATAGGTCTTTTGTAGGACAGGAAGGCATGTGCATCTAAGAGCAGGAAGACAATCAGGCACAGGCAGGACTGGCCTGATGGGAGAGGCAGTGTGCTCACATTAGGGCCAGATTAACCTACAAATTAATAAAGCTATAGCCTTAGGCCCTCTTACTGTTAGGCCCTAACCATAGGCCTTCCATTCCATACTGAAGTAACAACTGAGCGACAGTAGAGGGGGATTGGAATTTTTGTCTCATTAGATATTGCATTTTACAAATTAATCCATCAAGATTGTGAATTTAGTTTATGGTGATTTTGATTTTGTCTTTGTGGAATAAATAAGTCTTTGTGGATTCAAGCAATATTGAGCTTTGCACACAGCAGGCCTACACTGGACAATATAAACCATGTCAAAGAAAGGAGAATGGCAGAAACTAAAGGGGGCCAGTGAAAAATGGCAAAGATAAAATGGAGTACTGAAAGGTACTCCTTCTTTCCTAACTGTTTTCCTCCGATAAAAGAAGTTGATATCCAAATAGAAAATCAATTTTTGGAAGCTCATAGAATCATAGGACTGGAAGGGACCTCAAGAGGTCATCGAGTCCAGCCCCCCGCCCTCAAGGCAGGACCAAGCTCTGTCTACACCATCCCTGACAGATGTCTATCTAACCTGTTCTTAAATATCTACAGAGAGGGAGATTCCACCACCTCCCTTGGCAATTTATTCCAATATTTGACCACCCTGACAGTTAGGAATTTTTTCCTAATGTCCAATCTAAACCTCCCCTGCTGCACTTTAAGCCCATTACTCCTTGTCCTGTCCTCAGAAACCAAGAGGAACAAATTTTCTCCTTCCTCCTTGTGACACCCTTTTAGATATTTGAAAACCGCTATCATGTCCCCCCTTAATCTTCTTTTTTCCAAACTAAACAAGCCCAGTTCATGAAGCCTGGCTTCATAGGTCATGTTCTCTAGACCTTTAATCATTCTTGTCGCTCTTCTCTGTACCCTTTCCAATTTCTCCACATCTTTCTTGAAATGTGGCACCCAGAACTGGACACAGTACTCCAGCTGAGGCCTAACTAGTGCAGAGTAGAGCGGCAGAATGACTTCACGAGTTTTGCTTACAACACACCTGTTGATACAACCTAGAATCATATTTGCTTTTTTTGCAACAGCATCACACTGTTGACTCATATTCAACTTGTGGTCCACTATGACCTCTAGATCCCTTTCCGCCATGCTCCTTCCTAGACAGTCGCTTCCCATCTTGTATGTATGGAACTGATTGTTCCTTCCTAAGTGGAGTACTTTGCATTTCTCTTTATCAAACCTCATCCTGTTTACCTCTGACCATTTCTCTAACTTGCTAAGGTCATTTTGAATTATGTCCCTATCCTCCAAAGAAGTTGCAACCCCACCCAGTTTGGTATCATCTGCAAACTTAATAAGCGTACTCTCTATACCCAATATCAACATCATTGATGAAGATATTGAACAGTACGGGTCCCAAAACAGACCCTTGCGGAACTCCACTTGTTATCCCTTTCCAGCAGGATTTATCACCATTAACAACAACTCTCTGACTACGGTTATCCAGCCAATTATGCACCCACCTTATCGTGGCCCTATCTAAGTTATATTTGTCTAGTTTATCAATAAGAATATCATGCGAGACCGTATCAAATGCCTTACTAAAGTCTAGGTATATGACATCCACCGCTTCTCCCTTATCCACAAGGCTCATTATCCTATCAAAGAAAGCTATCAGATTAGTTTGGCATGACTTGTTCTTCACAAACCCATGCTGGCTATTCCCTATCTCTTTATTACCTTCCAAGTGTTTGCATATGATTTCCTTAATTACGTGCTCCATTATCTTCCCTGGGACAGACGTTAAACTGACCGGTCTGTAGTTTCCTGGGTTGTTCTTATTCCCCTTTTTATAGATGAGCACAATATTTGCCCTTTTCCAGTCTTCTGGAATCTCCCCTGTCTGCCATGATTTTTCAAAAATCATAGCTAAAGGCTCAGATACCTCCTCTATCAGCTCCTTGAGTATCCTGGGATGCATTTCATCAGGACCTGGTGACTTGCTGACATCTAACTTTCCTAAGTGATTTTTAACTTGTTCTTTGTGTATCCTATCTTCTAAACTTACCCTCTCTCTGCTTGTATTCACTACGTTAGGCACACCTCCAGACTTCTCGGTGAAGACCGAAACAAAGAAGTCATTGAGCATCTCTGCCATTTCCAAGTTTCCTGTTACTGCTTCTCCCTCCTCACTAAGCAGTGGGCCTACCCTGTCCTTGGTCTTCCTCTTGCTTTTAATGTATTTATAAAAGGTCTTCTTGTTTCCCTTTATGCCTGTAGCTAGTTTGATCTCATTTTGTGCCTTTGCCTTTCTAATCTTGCCCCTGCATTCCCGTGTTGCCTGCCCATATTCATCCTTTGTTATTTGTCCTAGTTTCCATTTTTTATATGACTCCTTTTTTATTTTGAGATCATGCAAAATCTCCTTGTTAAGCCAAGGAGATGCTTATTGGAAGAAGGTTCTCAGATGCATAGCTGAAACCAGTTTTTCCTGCTGAGCATGGTCTGCCATTCATGGCTCAGATGAGATTGTTAGATCAAAACAAAACAGCTTTTAGCTCTAGATTGCCAAAGTAATTGTCAAGTTCGACCCTTTCTCAGCTCAGCACATTCAAACAAAGTGGTTTAGAAAGTGAATCTGTTGATCTGGCCAAGAGGACATTTTGGCTGGAACTCTGTGGCAAGGGCAGGCTTTTAAAAAAATAATGCCACATTTGTGTTACTTATTCAGGTTATGTAGTAACATTCAATGTAATGCAGGAGAACCGCAGAATTGCTCTTCATGATTCCATCTATTCACAGGGTCTCCTGTGCCGGGGAACTCACTACGGCTCCTGGCAACTGTGGTGAGTGAGTTCCCTGTGGTTCTCAGCCCCTATGTTGAATTTGGGAGCTGCGGGGACTTCACTTCAAGGGCTGGGAGCCACAGCTCTCAGTATTCACCCATTTTGCCATTCACGGTGGATTCAGGAATGCATCCACTGCAAATGGCGAGGGTTTCTTGTACGTTAACATGCTTTATCAAAGTAAAATTAAAATAAAATTTTCAAAAACTGCAATACTACCCTGTTTCAATAAAGATGCTGTGCCACCTGGCCAGGGGCTGGCTGAAGGGGCTGCAGCTTCAACCACTCCTGAGACAAAACAAGGGTTAGTGGGATAACACGTAGGGGACACTGACAAGGGAGAACCAGGAATAGGAGAAGGGATAAAAGAGTAAAGGTAAAAGCCAAGTAGAGTGCATAGAAAGAGGAAAACCCCAAACTTACCACACCTCACTGGTAGACAGAAAAGGTATGTGGAGGGGTATAAAACCCAAGTCATTCAATGGACAGAATAAGTAAGCCTGTATGTCCCACCCTTACCCCGTGTGTACTGGCTGACAATCCTCTCCCAAAAAGGTCAGTGAAGAGGTGGCCATTGGGGTTCCCATCTGAACCCTGCTGCAGATCTAGTTGATGTTTTTTGTTTTTAAAGACTGACATACCACACAGGAAAATTTCATAAGTCCAGGATAAGCATCCAAATTCCCAGATGCTTATCTCAATGCTTTTGAGTTTCTGATAATGACAATATTCATGTTAAAATAGACTAAAAAAACTGCCCCTAACCGGTTTTTCTGTCACTCTGATTACCTGGACGATCGTCCCATAAGGAGGAAACAGAGATCCACATGCCAGCTGTGCATCTTATGTGTGCATTTAATTTTGTAAGACAACTTCATCTTCGGAGTTAGAAATAGGACTATAGTACAGTGGAAAAGACGTTTCATATAAACATTTTAGGGTATCTATTTTTACTTCAAATTATTTGTGCAATAATACAGTAACAAAGTTATGTTTTTAAAATGCTGGATCTCTAATTTAGAATGAAATATTGGAATAATAAAATCAACCCTAAGACACTCCATGGCATTTGTCATGCTGGGACTTTCCTACTTTTTAGGAGGTTCATGGCAATTGGCCTCATACCTGAGGCATCATAATATATATCAGTATTATATAAACCCTGACTCATTGCCTAATTGTAAAACAGAGAATATTTTGTTTCAAGCTGCGATACTTCAAACAGCTCAGTTTAAAGAGGTTTTATTTTTTCTGTTCATACTGAACAAGGCCAATCATGATGAAATCACCAAAAATGATATTTTTATCTCATGCCAAGATACAAATGTACAGATTATTGTGAGAGACAAAAACACTTGAAAAAATTATGCTGATTACCACCCATTACACTCAAGAGCATAGAATATTTAACGTAAAGACACTGAAGTTGACTTCAGACAATTTGAATTATCACTTTTTACACATGGGAGACAGCAGAGTTTAGTGCAAAAGCAAAGGACTAGAACTTGTTCTGGATTCTTGTATACCACAGAGTTGCTACATGACCTGAGGGAAGCCATTTTACCATTCTACCTCAGTTTTCTCCACCTGTTATAAGATGAAGTGGCTGCCATTAAAAGTTTAAAAATTGCCATGGTATCTTCAATACATTGCATTCTCAGTGCAAGAATGCTATGAACATTAGAGTTATTTTTGCCTGCAAATGGTAATTGCCAATTTAATGCTGATGACTATATTTTCTTCATAAGGGTGCTGTGAGGCTTAATTAATGTTTGCAAAGTGCTTCAAGGTCCTTGGATGAAAGACACCATAAAAGTATGAAGGTTTGCTATAGTTGCATACTTATCACGACTATGCCCTGCTCTGTTTAACACCCAACCACTACAATGGTTCTCAGTAGCATCAATTGTATGGTAACAAAAACATCTTGAATTAGAATCTATCAAGGATTTTAACACCAGGGTTCAAGTATTTAGCAACCTTTTAACAAAGGAAGGATCTCTTTTGAATTCTAATATTCTAGAAGCTCCTGAGAAACGAGGCTATTAGTAGGATTATTATAATTTTATACTCTTGTTTGGAGTATACAAGTGGCTGAAGCACAAGCTACTGTAATTAAAGCCTATTACCCAAGCTGTGTAAAATGTATTGATGATCTTCATAAAGACACAAAGAAATGAAGTACAGCTATGCTGATGTGAGATGAAAGATAGCATACATCTCAGGCTGTGGATTTTAAATTGCATCTTGAATGGCTCAATCTAACTGTGGACTAAATTCAAAGACTTGATTTTTCCTTCTAGTTGCTCTCAGGTGTTTATATAATCACCGTCTTCCTGTCACTCAGGCATACTAACACTGCTGATTTCAATTTTCCCCTTTTTCTCCCCTCTCACATTCAGGCCACAACATAGCAGTGGCCAATACCCAGTATCCCGTCTTCTGTAGCCAGTGCTAGATGCCTCAGAAGGAATTAACAAAATAGGGCAATTATCAAGTCATCAACCCTGTCTCATTTAGTCCCAGCTTCCGGCAATCAAACTTTTAGAGATACATAGACCATGACGTTGCATCCCTGGCCATCTTGGCTAATAGCCATCTATTAGCCTATCCTCCACTGAACTAATTTTTTTTTTAACCCAAATATATTTTGGGCCTTCATGACATTCCCTGGCAACAAGTTCCATATGGCAGTGATGCGTTGTTTGAAGAAATACTTCCTTATGTTTGTTTTGAACCTATTAATTTCATGTAGTGATCCCTGTGTTATGTAAAGAGATAGTTAACATTTCTCTATTCCCTTTCTCTACACTATTCATGATTTTATAGACCTCTATCATGTCCTCCTTTTGTATCTTTTCTCAGATGAACATTCCCATTCTCAACCTCTTCTCAGATGGAAGCTGTTCCATATCCCCAATTGTTTTTGTTACCTTTCCCTGTATCTTTTCCAGTTCAAATATATATATTTTTGAGATGCGGCAACCAGAACTATCCACAGTAATCAAGGTATAAGAATACTATGGGTTTATATAGTGGAATTATATATACCCTGATCATACATCCCAAATTTTCTCTGTCCTGATGTCCTCATCAAGTAGTGAAATGTCCCAGAAAGTCCTGCCGGAAATGCCGCTACTTGAGGGGGATATCGGCTTGCAGGAAGAAGTGACTGAGTCCGTACACTGGCATTGCTTCTTGTGCAGTGTAGCAGCACTTAGGTG
Source organism: Pelodiscus sinensis (assembly GCF_052426305.1). Classification (NCBI taxonomy): domain Eukaryota; kingdom Metazoa; phylum Chordata; order Testudines; family Trionychidae; genus Pelodiscus; species Pelodiscus sinensis. The sequence goes on along the minus strand of NC_143052.1, from coordinate 29,737,080 downwards.
GCTCCATTAGAGCTCTACTGGCTGGAGCAGACTTCTCATGGCACGTGGTTTCTGGCCACTACGCTACACACCGCCCCATCACCGCACACCATGCATCCCCCTCTCTCTCGAATGGGACTACGTCTGTCACGTGGAGCCCCAGATATAGCCACGCAGCCTCCTCCTCCACATATGCTGGCACCCTCTCAGAGTGCACTTGGACTCGGTGCCTCCCATGCGCTGCTGATCTCTCTCCCCCTGCCCCTTCCCACCCAGCTGGGGGAATGGCAGCAAGCCTGGTCTGGCGGGGAAGGTCAGAGTTTCTTCACACACATCTCCCTGCCCTCCCAGAGGGAAGCCAGACCTGGTGCTGCAGCCTCGTGGCTGCGCCAGGATCCCCACTATGTGGGGGTGGGACCGAGCTCCCTCCCCTTCCCACTGCACTCGGGGAATGACAGTATGCTGTCAGGAGGCTTTCCCCACTGCAATGGGGTGCGAAGCCACGTAAGCGCCCCCCCATGCCTAGACCCTGCACCCAAATCCCCCTTACTCACTTTCCTGCCCCCACCAATGACTCCCACCCCCAGCTTACTCTGACACCCTCCTTTGCTCCTGCTGCACCTCCCCCAGCCAGATTCTGTACTCTCCCTTGCTCCTGCACCCTCCCTCCTGGCCAGACACCCTGCCACAAGCCCCCTTGACCAGAGACCCTCCCTCCTGGCCACAGACCCTATCCCTAGCCTGCCTCTGCACCCTTCCTCCTACCCTCTTCCCCTTCTTAACTCCACTTCCTGCCCTGATCCTGAATCCCATCCCTATCTCACACATTGGTATCCCTCTCCTGCACACTGAACCCCTTTCTTTCTCCCCACCCCAGAGGCTAAGGGAGTCCATAAAATCTCCTAACTCCAGAACCCCAGAAAAGTAAATCTGGGCTACAGGAAGCCCTGAATTAGGCATATTACGGAGTAGTCAACCAGACTCTACTCCAGCGAGTAGAGTATTGACTACTTGCTTCCTCCCCTCCCTTGCTGCCTCTCTCAGAGGCAGCAAAGAGGAGGAAATAGGAGCCGGTGCTGGGGGAGCTGACTTAAAAGCTGGTTCCCCCCAACACCGTCTCCATGGTGCCGCCTGCCTTCTCCCACTGCCTCTATCAGAGGCAGAGGGGGAGGGATGGGGAGGCTGCTGCAAAGCAGCCTCTGCCCATGGCAGGCCAAGGCTCACTGTGTGCAGAGGTTGCTTGGGCAACAGCCCTTGTCTACAGGGATCCCAATGGGGAGCTGGGCCTCCCGTGGACAGGGGCTGCAGCCACCAAGCATCCCCTGTTCACGGTGACCTGGGCTGTCTTCTGTGAACAGAGGCTGCTGGACTCATCATGAGCTGGGACCAAGCAGTCCCGGCTCATGCTGGTTGCTGCACCTCTGCATTTTAAATGTAATACGAGTCCGGCAGCTTTTACTACATTTAAAATGCAGAAACACAGCACGGCTGGTTCCCAGAGCCAGAACAAGCCAAGACTGCTGAATCCCAGCTCAAGCTGGCTCCTGAAGCTACCCAACTGTGGCTCTGCAGAGCAGCGCCTATTGACTGATCCTGTAGTTGATACAAATTGTATTGGCTACACAATTAGCCTGATAACCACAATTTAACAACCTTGCCTTGAACTTCCCCGTCCCTTTCCCTTACCCTGTGTGGCTGCAGCGCCAGAACAGTGAGGTGTTTCAGTTAAGGGCCAGATCAGTGAGGATTTGGGGGAGGGGGGAGTTGGGAGTTTTTTTGCTTCTCACATGTATATTTGAGATATCAATGTTGCATAGATTTTCTTGTTTTAGTTTCAGCTTTAGATAGCAAAAAGTCATTATTCTAGTGGAAACTAACAGAAAGCCTGATCTGAAGCATGGAATTTCTCTGTAAGGTGTTACTTATGTTAAATTTTAAGACTACAATTTTAATACCCATTGTGAAATATAATTAATTTAATGATTTTTCAAGATAATTTAAAGCTAAATCAGAAAAGAGGTAATTATTCTGAACAGAAAAGATGTGCCTAGGAAGTAATCACCTCTAAACCTCTCACAATTTACACTTAGAGGACATTTTCTAATTTGCTCTCAATATTAAACTCTTCTCACCACATAAGCTTTGTTGCTGTAGGCAAGAATATCAAGCTTTTAGTTATGTAGCAATAAATGACACAATATGTTAGAAAAAGAACATTAGAAATAAATTCTGGGATCTGACAAGCAACTGTTCTAAGTTCTAGATAGACACCATCAATGGCATCTTTGTCCTGCACACTGAACCCCTTTCTTTCTCCCCACCCCAAAACCTAAGGGGGTCCATAAAATCCACTAACTCCAAAACCCCAGAAAAGTAAATCTGGCCTATGGGAAACCCTGAATTGGGGATGTTAAGGAGTAGTCTACCACCCGATAAGCAATAGCTTATCGGGTAGGCGAGTAGAGTATTGACTACTTGCTTCCCCTCCCCTCCCTTGCTGCCTCTCTAAGGAAGGGAAAATAGAAGCCTGTCCCGGGCTCAAGAAAAGATGCAACGGAGAAACCCAGTTTTAAAACAGTCAACTAGATAATTGACCAGTCAAGTTTTCTGACTTTGTACAATAGTTTTGATGCAGTAAACAGATTTTTAAGAACTTTTGCAAACAGATCACATATTAGTGGGAACACAGAACACTTCAGAATTCACAAAAATCCATGACAAAACCACTCTCCAGACTATATATGCCGTTTCCATGAGTGTTTTCCTACATGGGACAGGGAGTTCATTGAGTTCTGATATCTGAGCCTTGAAGGTACACTCCACAAGTTTAAACTTTTTTCTACAATCACGAGGACCATTTATCTAACATTTATTTTTTAAAACAATATGTAATACCCTTTTTCCTCCAGGGGTTACTTGGGAGCAGGTCACACTCACATGTGTATCTGGGCACCTGATGTTTTTAACATAAAACCCAGTGGTGATGATATTTAGTTGGGGATTCCCTATCCACCCCCTCGCTGCAGTCCCTTGCTCCTACAGAATATACAATGGCAGTGCCTTCACCTGGCTGGCCCTGTACACACTTAATGGTGTGTCTTAGGAACCTCCAGCCTAACTCTGTCTGCATAGCGTGGAAGAGGCACCATTCCACCTTTTTTCCCAAGGCCTCATGGGAGTTGTAGTCTCTAGGGCTAGACTGCAGCACAAAGGATCCTCCCAGTAAAAGTCAGAGGCCCCTTTAATAAGGGGACTACAAATAGATAAGATTTTTCATGTAAATTACATGACTCCAGGAACAGAGGCTTTAAGAAAGACATTAACTACTATGAGAGTCCTCTGATTTTATTTAATTTTTACAGGGGAGAAAAGCTCTGGCACAGCTCTGGTTGATAATCAAGGGAAAAAGTCCTTTACTAATGGACCCAGCTCCCTACATTCTAATATATTGAATTCTAATATAAAAATTGAAAGACAAAGAGAATTGACTGGCAGGTCAAAGTGAGGCTTTATGCGCAATTTGATAGCATTTCTTTGTTCCTATTTGGATGTAATGCAATAACTACTGAAGATGGCATCCAATCAGTTTTAAACTTTCCAGTATTGTTGTCTGCATTAATGTGTAAAACCCTTTGATGGTGATAAGATCACAAGAGTTGGCAACACGGAAAGGAGCCTCAAGTTCTCTGTAACAAATGGCTTATACATAGGCTATACAGTGATCTGAAAATTGCAGTCCATGCCTTAGATCACTAGGTGTGGATATAGTTGGTAATAACCTACAAAGTAGGATAAAAGTTGGACTCTGGCTAAGAAATGTTTTCTTGATTAACCCAACAGAATGGTCACAGTCAGACAAGTAGGGGTGTTCAGAAAAGAGTGTGTTTCAAGAAAAAAGTTACTCCATCCCAATTCAAGTTGGGTGTTGGTGAGAGAACTGGATCCTTGACTCTAACGTTAACATTATGTTACTGTATATCCACTGTGTTTGGCACTGCAGTTCTGCACAGGCCTGCGCCTCCCTAGATCCTGCATGGAGGGCTAAATCTGAGTAATATCCATGTACTGGAAGTGTGGGGGAAAAGGTGTCACTTTGCCCTGATAACTGAAGTCATACTGCTGGCATGGAAGATACTGGTGAGACAGTAGCTCAGAACTACCATGCTGTCATTATTCCCTTATCCTACTGTAGATTACTGATTGTACTGCTAACGCTAAGGATAAATTTCCCTCATGTTACTACATCACTTTTAAAATATGATTTGCTACTACTATATTCCATAAGAATACATGTTTCCAAGGACTGTAAAGATTATTTGTACCTGAACATATGAATCTCATTTGTTTTTCATCAAGCCAAATGAGGGAAAAGACATGCTGTGATCAATTGTCAAAGTGCATGGCATTAATTAGCACTATAACAAATATTACCACACCCAATTTTTCTGTTATCCAGGAAATTAAGAGGGAAAACCAAAAGAGTAATAATGATACACCAACTATTTAATTCATTTTTTCTTATTTCCAATCAGAAGAAAACATTTAGTGCTGCTATTATTTTATCAAGAAATAGATGACAGCATAGGTTTCAGAAAAGCCAAATAAATCATGAAAGAATTCTCACTACTTTAAGATCTCTAAAACAAGGATACATACATCCAAAATAGCTGGGAATTATTGCCTTCATGACAGAAATTACCTCAATTGTGAATATTTTCTAACATTTCAGTCCCTGAAACAATATTTTATAGCAACTGCCTTCTCATTTCTCAAGAAAATCTCTGCCATTTTGGGGAACCTGATTCAGCAAAATGGCAGATACTATCTAAGGGTAATTGACTTGTCATGTTTATTACTGGGTTCTAAGTTAATAATATCCACTTGGAGGACTTGGGAAAGGATGGCCAGTAGAGACAGTTTAGTGAATAATCTCTGTTTTATAAATTTATGACACACTTTCAGATGGCTTACTATATTCTGCATGTTTTACTCAGGCAAATTACTGAGCTCATTGCAGTGGGAGCTGGGCAAAACACTAATGGCCTGTAATTATACAGGAGGTCAGATTAGATGATCATGGGTCCTTTCTGGCCTTAATCTATCCTACTATCAATCCCATACATAAATAAAAGCCCTTAACACAATTGTGGTGGTGCTTTTAACTCAGGCTGACAGACCAGTCAAGAAAGATAGGCTAATTTGAGTTTTAGTCCAACGCATCAGATAGTAATTGAAACATTCTGGGTTGTTCAAATATTGTTTACAGGTGTCTGCTTTCCCTCAAGTTAGCCTAACCTGAGAGAAGTTGGCCTAACTTGAATGTTCTACACTCAAGTCTTCACAGCAGAGTTAAGATTAAGTAAGAAGAGCAAAAATGCAGCAATAAGTAGTCAGTATCATACATAAACATGGGCCATATGTATTTAGAGACAGTTATACGACACCAAAAGGTCAATTTTTTCACAAAAACACTTGGAAATTTTTCAGAGCTTCACTTGAGATTATGAACTGAAAATCTACACTAAGTATCATACAATTGAGTTTATAATGAAAATAAATAGGGCTGTCAATTAATCGCAATTAACTTAAGTGGCTAACTCAAAACAAATTAATATGATTTAAAAAATTAATCATGATTAATTGCAGTTTTAATCACCCTGGTAGAATACCAAAAAAAAGTTTCTTAAAAAATATTTATATTTTTCCTACATTTTGAAATATTGATTTAAATAACAACAAAGGGTACAGTGTTCACTTTGTAATCAGAAATAATTATTTGCATTGTAAAAAACCCCACCAGAAACAGTATTTTTAAATTCATCTTACACAAGTATTGTAATATAACTTACAAATGTAGATTTATGTTACATAACTTCACTCAAAAACTAAATAATGTAAAATGTTAGAGCCTATAATTCTACTCAGTCTTACTTTCTATTCAATCACTAAAACAAACAAGTTTATTTACATTTACAGGAAATAATGCTGCTTGCTTCTTATTTACAATGTCATAAGAGAGTGAGAACAGGTGTTTGCATGACACTTCTGTTCCCAGTGTTGCACTATTTTTATATGCCAGATATACTAAACATTCGTATGCCACATGATGCTTTGGACACCATTCTAGAAGACAAGCTTCCATGCTGCTGTTTTATTAATAAAATAAAAAAATAATTACATTCATGACTGACCACCTTGGGGGGAGAAATATGTTTTCTGCTTCATGGTTTTACCTGAATTCTGCCATGTATTTGTGTTATGGCAGTCTCGGATGGCAGCCCAGCATACGTTGTTCAATTTAAAAATGCTTTCCTTGCAGATTCGACAAAACATAAGGAAAGCACAAATGAGATTTCTTGAAGATAGCTAAAGCACTCAACCCAAGGTTTGAGAATCCGAAATTCCACACAAAATCTGAAAGGTGTGGGACATGCTATCAGAAGTCTTCAAAGAGCAACATTCCAATTTGGAAACTACAGAACCTAAATCAATACAAAAGAAAATCAACCTTCTATGGGTAGCATCTACTGTGACTGGTTTGATCACAGATACCCCCCCTTGAGATTGTGACGATGTGCTAAAATACAACTGAGTGCATCTCCTTGCCCTCTGGGGTTCCTTACCACCCTGTCCTGATGAGCCAAACCTACTGGTAGTCTCCAGTAATGGCCAAGAATTGTATAAAGTTTATACAAAGTAAGCTCATAACTTGTTCGCTCCCTTTATCAATGAAAGAGAAATATGCACAGATGTTGCCCACTCACATAAATATTGACATAGTAAACAAAAGGGATTTTATAAAGTGCAAAAGTAGGATTTAAGTGGTTGCAAGTGATAGCAGACAGATCAAAGTAAGTTACTAAGCAAAATAAAACAACACACACCAGCTAATCTTAATACACAAGACCCCCGTTATGGGTAAACACTCACCCTCAAGTTCTTCTAATCAGCTTTCTTTCACAGAATGGGTAGCTTCTCTGTCTGGGCCCAATCCTTCTTACTGGTCAGTTCCAGGTATTTGCAGCAGACATGTTAGATGGTAAACAAGGGTGTTCTGGCACCTGGCAGAAATCCTTTGTGTTCGGATCAAACTTTTCTTACCCTCAGTTGAAAAGTACATCAAAATGGGTTCCAGTATCAGATGACCTGACCACATGTCTTGGCAGGACCAACCATAGTCCAGGCTAACAAGTAAGTAAAGAGGTTTATATTTCATATTTCTAACTTCAAATACAGGAATGATGCATGCACACAGAATATACACATTCAGCAAACTATGACATTTTAAATATGTTACATGAAGTATTTTGCATAAAGTACATTCGAGTTATGTCATATTCCTATTCCCATTGGGAATTTTGAAGTGTACATGGTTAACCTATAAGCCTGGATTTATCAGTTAACCAGCACAGTTACTCACATCCCCCAACCCCCGCTGCCAAGTACTGGCTCCTGTGGAGCTGCCTCCCCTTACCTCTATGCTGCTGCCTCTGATACAGAGGCAGCAGCATGGGGGTGGGAGAGGTGGTAAGCAGGCAGGAGCTGGTGCTCCAGGGGAGCTGCTGCCCCTGTCACATTGCTGCCTGAGGTGAGATTAGGCTGCTGCCTCTGTATAAGAGCCAGCAGTGAGGGGCAAAGGGGGCAGCCATCTTAAAAGCTCCCCACAAGGACCTGTTCCTGCATGTCCCCCATGTGTAAATGTGTAACCATTAAAAAAAATTCAGTGATTACACATTTGCACAAATATACTTATTTTAACATCCCTAATTTCCATAAAGAATACACAGTGCAATGTCACAGTATCGGACTCAGAGAATGAAAATGAACATAAAGATCCAGAGAAGTGCAGATTGGCGTATCAAGCAGAACACATCAAGGACATGGACGCACATCTTTTAGATGGTGGCTGAAGCATGAAGGGGCATACGAATATTCACCTTATCTAGTTGGCTACCCCCTGTTATACTCAGGTGACACTGTTGTGAAGTGGCATTCCATATGCTGTATGTAAATATGATGATGATAGGAATAGGACATAACTGAGATATACTTTATGCAACGTGGCTCTTGTAAGGTATCAGTGGAAAGGTGTGATTTACTGAATAGGATTATTCCATTTATATGCATGCATTTATCACTTTTGTACTTGAAGTTAGAAACACTGGGCTGTGTATTTCGTACTTGCTGCTTTGGGTTACTCCCACTGCTGACACTTCAGGGACTGCAATAGAAAAGCCAGACATGGCTGATAGCCCATCAGCTAGTACAGGGGTAGGCAATATTTTTTGCCCAGGGGTCACTTCAAAAATTTTTGAAGTAGCCCCGGGCCACCCCGGAAAGGGCAAAGCCTAAACAGGAAGGGGCGGGACTATCCCACCCCCAAACCATGATTGGTCCTTTTTCCCCCCTTCCTACTAGGCACCCATGCCCTGGAAGAGGCTAGGCACGCTCCCCCACCCACAGGCCAATAACAGCCCTGGGACGGGGGAGCATGGGAAGCCCCCTCCTACCCTGCGAGGAGCATGTGGCACTTTGAAGTGCTGTGGGCTCCTCGCAGGGCCAGGGCAGGGCAAAGGAAGGGCGAAGGCCTGGGGGCAGGGGAACAGCAGGGGTTCCACAGGCTGGATCCACCCGCATGGCGGGCCGCATACAGCCTGCGGAGGCCCTTTTGCCCACCCCTGAGCTAGTACGATGGACTGTGCAGAGGCTTGGCCTTCCTGCAGAAGTTCCATAATGCTACTGATTAATGGACGACAGAGCCAGGTGACCTGATCACCTGATACTGCCCTGAATTTTGGACTGCTGGAGGTGGGGATAGCTAACAAAGGTTTCCTGCCTTATGGAAATGCTATTTAAGGTGGGGGAGGAAAACAACAATTTTCCTCAGCTTGCCTCCACACCACAAAGGTACTCTGGCAAACTCCTAGAAACAAAAGGATTGTAACTGGGGGAGGGGAGGGAAGAGAGAGGGGGAGAAGAAATGCTGGCTTATTTCTGGCTTATAACCCCAGTTTGTATCATTTCTACTGAGGGAAGTGTAGGCAAGAGGCTGTGCATATCTTCCTTAGCATAGAGGAAGGAGGTGAACTTCATATAACTTTGGGTTTGTACCACAAAGGGGACGGTTAACATCTGGGTGGTTTAGTAAATCCCTGTAGCTGAGTCTGCCCAAAGCTGATCTCAGTTTCTGTATCTTCTGCAGTGGGAGTGGCCCTGGCTAGAAGAACAGGCTGACTCAGTGGTATCTCAGCACCTCAGTTGATATCCCAGGGGTCCCAACTTGTAACAACAGTAAATAAGAAGCAGGCAGCATTATCTCCTCTCACTGTAAATAAACCTGTTTGTCTTAGTGATTAGCTGAACAAGAAGTAAGACTGACTAGACTTGTAGGAGCTAAAGTTTTACTTTGCTTTGAGTATAGTTATGCAACAAAAAAATCCTACATTTGTAAGTTCAACTTTTATGATAGAGAGTGCATTACCATACTTGTATGAGATTAATTGAAAAATACTATTTCTTTTGTTTTATTTTACAGTGCAAATATTTGTACACAAAAATAATAAAGCGAGCACTGTAACCTCTATTCTGTGCTGGAATTGAAATCAATATATTTGAAAATGTAAAAAACCACAAAAAATATTTAAATGGTATTCTATTGTTTAGTGGTGCAATTGAAACTGTAACTAATCATAATCCTTTAATCATTTGACAGCTCTAAATAATATATCCAATTTACATGATGTGCTAAATCCCAACATGGCAAAAACCCTTCATGGTTTTTACTGCTAGTAAATATTCTGTTTCATAAGCGAAGCACACAGAGGGTTTACAGAGACCATTTGATGATGTTTATAGTGAATCAAAATCAATAATTAAATGCTTTTATTTTTCCAGTAATAAAAAATTGCACAACTTGACAACAGATGTTCTTGTGGTACAACAAATTCTAACAAATTTGTTGATTTTCATTTAAGCCTTTCACTTTAGCAGCAAATTAAAAAAAAAAAAAGAGAGAGAGAGAGAGAGAGAGAGAGAGAAACTAATTACATTTCCCAAGCTAGACATGAACACCAGAATAATGTGCTCTTCCAGACATTTTACATGACACTAATACTCCAAATGCAAGACATTAATCAGACATGCACCCTCAAGTTAAAATAAAACACAAGGCTTGAAGCACTGAGTTTTCTTCCTATGCCTCTAGTCCCAAAAGAATAGCACAGTCTACACACCAAAAGACACTTTCATCCAAATTTACTCCCATGAATTATGCCCTAGGGTTCATAGCTTATTTCTGATAAAAGGGATACCGCTCTCTATACAAAGCATTTAAATAAGTCACTGTTACCAGTTGGAAAATCATTTGGGGAAAAATGTACTCATCTTTCATCAGAGTTGTATCACTCCAGAGCTTTAACAAGTCCACAAACTAGTTAACATAGTAAACGAAGTAGCAAATTTCACAGTGATTACTCTATTCCTGGAGAAAGTGAATAAGGAAAAGTTATTTACTTGTTCCCATAAGAACTAGGGGTCAATATAAATTAATAGAAAGCAGGTTTAAAACAATCAAAAGGAAGTATTCCTCCACACGATGCACAGCCAACCTGTGGAACTCCTCACCAAAGAATGTTGTAAAGACTAGGACTTTCACAGAGTTAAAAAAAGAGCTAGATAAATTTGAGGATAGGTCCATCAATGGCTATTAGCCATGATGGATAGGAATGGTGCCCTTAACCCCTGTTTGTCAGAAGCAGGGAATGAGAGACAGGGGTGGGATCACTTGATTACCTACTCTGTTCATTCCCTCTGGGAGCACTTAGCATTGGACACTGTAAGAAGACAGGATACTGGACTAGACTGATCTTTGGTCTGACCCATAGAATCATAGAGCCGGAAGAGACCTCAGGAGGTCATCAAGTCCAGCCCGCTGCCCAAGGCAGGACCAATCCCAACCAAATCAACCCAGCCAGGGCTTTGTCAAGCCCAGACTTAAAAACCTCTAGGGATGGAGATTCCACCACCTCCCTAAGTAACCGATTCTAGTGCTTCGCCACCCTCCTACTCAAATAGTTTTTCCTAATGTCCAACCTAGACCTCCCCCATTGTAACTTGAGACCATTGCTCCTTGTTCTGCCATCTGTCACTACTGTGAACAGCCTTTCTCCATCCTCTTTGGAACCTCCCTTCAGGAAATTGAAGGCTGCTATCAAATCCCCCCTCACTCTTCTCTTTTGCAGACTAAACAAACCCAAATCCCTCAGTCGCTCCTCATAGGTCATGTGCTCCAGCCCCCTAAACATTTTGGTTGCCCTCCGCTGGACCATCTCCAATACGTCCACATCCTTTCTATAGTGGGGAGCCCAGAACTGGACACAATACTCTAGATGTGGCCTCACCAGAGCCGAATAAAGGGGAATAATCACTTCTCTGGATCTGTGGCAATGCTCCTCCTAATGCCATTAACCTTCTTGGCTACAAGGGGACACTGTTGACTCATATCCAGCTTCTCATCCACTGTAATCCCTGGGTCCTTTTCTGCTGAACTGTAACTTAGCCATTCAGACCCCAGCCTGTAACAATGCTTGGGATTCTTCCGTCCCAAGTGCAGGACTCTACACTTGTCCTTGTTGAACCTCATCAGGTTTCTTTTGGCCCAATCCTCTACAATGTCCAGGTCACTCCAGCGTATTTACCTCTCCCCCAGCTTAGTGTCATAAGAACATAAAAACGTATTTACCTCTCCCCCAGCTTATTTACCAGCGTATTTACCTCTCCCACAGCTTAGTGTCATAAGAACATAAGAACGGCCGTACTGGGTCAGACCAAAGGTCCATCTAGCCCAGTAGCCTGTCTGCCGACAGTGGCCAACACCAGGTGCCCCAGAGCGGGTGGACTGAAGACAATGATCAAGCTATTTGTCTCCTGCCATCCTTCTCCAGCCTCTGACAAACAGAGGCCAGGGACACCATTTCTATCCCCTTTTACGGACCTAGTCTCCATGAAATTATCTAGCTTCTCTTTAAACTCTGTTATAGTCCTAGCCTTCAAAGCCTCCTCTGGCAAGGAGTTCCACAGGTTGAATACACGCTGTGTGAAGAAGAAATTTCTTTTATTAGTTTTAAACCTGCTACCCATTAACTTCATTTGATGTTCTCTAGTTCTTCTATTATGGGAACTAATAAATAACTTTTCTTTATTCGCCCTCTCCACACCACTCATGATTTTATATACCTCTATCATATTCCCCCTCAGTCTCCTCTTTTCTAAACTGAAAAGTACCAGTCATTTTAACCTCTCTTCATATGGGACCCATTGCAAACCCCTAATCATTTTAGTTGCCCTTTTCTGAACCCTTTCCAAGGCCAAAATATCTTTTTTGAGGCGAGGAGACCACATCTGTACACAGTATTCGAGATGTGGGCATACCATAGTTTTATACAGGGGCAATAAAATATTCTGTGTCTTATTTTCTATCCCTTTTTTAATAATTCCTAGCATCCTATTTGCCTTTTTGACCACCGCTGAACACTGTGTGGAAGTTTTCAGGGAACTATCCACGATAACTCAAAGATCTCTTTCCTGATTTGTCATAGCCAAATTAGCCCCCATCATACTGTACATGTAGTTGGGGTTATTTTTCCCAATGTGCATTACTTTACACTTATCCACATTTGTCATCTGCAAACTTGCTGAGGGTGCAATCCATCCCATCATCCAGGTCATTAATAAAGATCTTGAACAAAACCGATCCAAGAACCGATCCTTGGTGTACTCCACTAGAAACCAACCGCCAACCTGACATCGAGCTACTGATCACTACTTGTTGGGCCTGACAGTCTAGCCAGCTTTCTATCCATCTTACAGTCCATTTATACAGTCCATACGCCCTTAACTTGCTGGGAAGAATATTGTGGGAGACCGTATCAAAAGCTTTGCTAAAGTCAATGTATATCACATCCACTGACTTTCCCATATCCACAGAGCCAGTTACCTCATCATAGAAGCTAATCAGATTGGTCAGGCATGACTTGCCCTTTGTGAATTCATGTTGACTATTCCTGATCACTTTCCCCTTTACCAGGTGCCTCAAAATGGATTCCTTGGGGATCCCCTCCATGATTTTTCCAGGAACTGAGGTAAGGCTGACCAATCAGTAGTACCCTGGATTATCTTTCTTCCCTTTTTTAAAGATGGGCACTACATTTGCCTTTTTCCAATCATCCAGGATCTCTCCCGATCTCCATGAGTTTTCAAAGATAATGGCCAAAGGCTCAGCAATGACATTTGCCAACTTCCTCAGTATCCTCGGATGCATTAAATCAGGGCCCATGCATTTGTGTATGTTCAACTTTTCTAAATAGTTCCTAACCTGTTCTTTCCCCACCAAGGGTTGTCTACCTCCTTCCCCTACTGCATTGTCTAGTGCATTAGTCGGGGAATTGACTTTATCTGTGAAGACAGAGGCAAAGAAGCATTGAGTACTTCAGCTTTTCCCACATCATCTGTCACTAGGTTACCTCCCTCATTCAATAATGGCCCCATACCCTCTCTGATCACCCTCTTATTGCTAACATGCCTGTAGAAACCTTTCTTGTTACCCTTCACATCTCTTCCTAGCTGCAAATGCAATCACGCTTTCGCCTTCCTGATAACTCCCCTGCATTCTCAAGCAATATATTTATACTCCTCCCTAGTCATCTGTCCAATTTTCCACTTCTTGTAAGCTTCCTTTTTGTGTTTAAGCCCACCAAGGATTTCCTCGGTAAGCCAATCTGGTCGCTTACCATATTGCTTTTCTTGCTGAGCATCTGGATGGTTTCTTCCTGAGCCTTCAGTAAGCCTTCTTTAAAATACTGACAGCTTTCCTGGACTCCTTCCCCTTCATGTAAGCATCCCAGGGAATCCTGCCCATCAGTTCTCTGAGGGAGTTAAAGTCTGCTTTTCTGAAGTCCAGGGTGTGTATTTTGCTACTCCCCTTTCCTCCTTTGGTCAAGATCCTAAAATCTACCTAGTATGGCCATTCTTATTTTCTTTTACTCTGCATTTGAAGGAAAAACTGTTTAAATGGTGCCAGGGAAGAAAAAATTACAATTAAAAAAATCTACTTTTGGACATTAAGTTTATGTCTACACTGCAGGCTTCTTGTGCAAGAACTGTTTTGCGCAATAGTTCTTGCTCAAAAGGTCTTGCACAAGAGCGTGTCCACACTGCCATGTGTTTTTGCACAAGAGATGTTCTTTTGCGCAAGAGCCTCCATGGTAGTGTGGACACTCTCTTGAACAAGAAAGCTCTGATGGCCATTTTAGCCATAGGAGTTTCTTGCGCAAGAAACCCCTATTGCCCATCTATACTGCTTTCTTGCGCGGGCTTATTCCTCGTAGGGAAAAGAATAACTCTTGTGCAAGAAGCCCTCTGATCCGATGCCTTACTGTACTTTTACTTGTGCAAGAACGCACGTGCACTGTAGACACTCTGCATGTTTTTGCACAAGAACAGGTGTTCTTGCGCAAAAAGCCTGAAGTGTAGACGTAGCCTAATTGTTAAGTACATTTCAGTCAGAGACCCACTAGCTCCCCAGTTTCTCTCTCCCTTCACCCCACTCATAGTATTACCTCAATTTCAGGACAACTGCATTTTACAGATATATCCATACTAATGCATTAGTCACAATTTTCTATTATATGAAAACTAAGATGCAAAACAATTAATAAAGCTTATTAATATTCTAGAGCAAGGATTTTTTTTGTACTTTTACAGAAAACTGAAGTGGTATTAGCAATGACAGTGTCAGCATCTGAGAAGATTACAGTGTATCATTAGATGTGCTAATAGGGAAAATTTAAGGAAGCTGCACATTTGATCATTATTCAAATTAGTATATTCAACAACAAATTTATGCCTTGAAGCTTTAAGATTAAAATCCTCACCAATTCACCATTGATGTTGAGGCTGTGGGCAATATGAGGTAACAGCTTCAAATTACCACCTTAAATATTACACCAATTTTTTTAAAATGAAACCTCTACAATATGTTCTTTTTAGTCTGGTTTTGTGACATATTCACAGCATTTTGAAACTTCAGAAGAGTTTCTCAGGAAATGAACTGTATTCCAGAATACTGTCACTTAATGCATATATCAGAGTTGATTCCCCCTCTCCCTCGCCCCCATGGAAGACCATAAGTATGTGTTCCTACAAGAGATAAAGATTTAAAGAAATCGCTTCTACCAACCACTTCAATTAGTAGTAGCTCTTCTTTCATTGTCAAGTTATTTCCCATTCTTACAGGCCAGCACCATCATGTTTACCTGGAACCATTTCCAGGGACGGGGGGTTTGCTACTGTGAAGGCCGTAACAGTGAGGATGTACTGAATGAGTTTTTGCTCTTCCCCTGCCACTATAGATTAACTGATCATTGCTTAGAGACATAGTTTGTTAGTACTACTGCAGTTCTCCCCTTTCTTTTATGCCCCCCCAGCTCGATACACGATTTAAACATGTCTAAAAAGGCATTCTACAACTGGAAAATTGTCGTTCAAAAAGCTAAGAAATTACATGCTAACACCAAAGTTAAGTGCAAGTGAATGTCCTAATGACTTACGAATTGGGGGTATGATGTTCTGCAAATGCTGTGAACACACAATAGCTTGGACCTGAAAAGATGCCTCAATGATCAGCTAATGTCAAAAAACCATCTGTAGAATCATGCCAAATATGATGAGGATCACTCTCTCTCTACAGAGAACAAATGCAGACAGTATGAAATCACAGATGTCAGACAGGAGTTTGAAAATGTTGTTACAGTCTTTGCTGAGGCTGATAAAAAATGTTGAAAAAAAATAAAGAAGCTTCAACCTTTCTGAAAACACTGAAGGGTTGAGGAGGGAGTGACATTGCCTGAAAATGAAGTAGTACTTCAGCAAATTCACTTGCCATGTTTTTATCAGGAGCAGATGGTAGCAGTACTGGCCAAAATCCATGGGAAAAAGATTTAAGTGATGATTGACGAGACAGCCGCTATCCAAGACTGCAGTGTGCTAAATACACTAAGTGTTTTACTATAATGACAGAACCTTAAGACACTTTTTTATAAGGCGTGCATTGGCTTTTACAAAAACAGTATTTAGAGAAGACTAACCACTTTTATGATTTAAAGTACAGATAATTTTAGAAAACATGTTTAAGATGCTGTAACCCCTTAAAATAGCTTTATCCAAAAGAAAAAAAAAAACACAACACACTGGGATTTTGAAGCCATTCTATTAAATGCTTATTAATACATTTTATCATGCCTTTCATAATTAACAGTTTCAGCGGGGTAGCCATGTTAGTCTGTATCTGAAAAAACTCAAAACAACTCGAGCACCTTAGAGACTAACAAAAAAATGTAGATGGCATCATGAACTTTCGTGGGCACAGCCCACTTCTTCAGATAAAGTGGGTTGTGCCCAAGAAAGCTCATGATTTGTTTTTTTTTAGTTTTTACATAATTAACATGTGCTGGGAAATGTAATTGCATATTGCAATACATCTGTGATATGTATGTGTAATTTAATATATAAAGGAGAATGTTTGTAAGTTTGTGCGCTAATAACTTAGACACTATAAGAGCTACTGCAACCAAACTTTCCATGGGATAACCTTTCATCCAGGAGAAGGTTTTAAGGTACTTTTGGACCCAATCAGGCCTGAGCTCAAGCTGTAAAAATCAAAAAGTAATCCATCTTAGGTCACGTGCCCGCTGCCTGAGGCCCCCGGCACCATCCGGCACTCGTCCCTTCCCACCCGTAAGGTTACATAGGCGACCCTCTTTCTCTTCCTCCCGCAGTGCCGGCATGCAGTGCCTCGACCCCCACGCGCACAACAGCTCAGGCACCTGCCCTGCTCCCCATGGCACCTGCAGCCATGAGCTGAGGCGCCCCTCCCGCATGTAACCTCCCCTCCACCTGGGGTCACACCCGCCCCTCCCCAGGGATGACGCAGACCTATATTTTAATCCCTATAGAAATCGGTGCAACTATTCCTCCATTCAAAAAAAAGATAATGGACTACTGTTTTTCTACATTTCGTTCCTCCAGTTTCCCGAGCAACGCCGAGTAACTCCAGCTAGTTTAACACTAAATGATAATATAGTTATTTTGAGCCTGGGTTTTTCTCCTTTATTGATTTTGTATCTTTAATGAAATCCTCCAGTAACAAAAAAGTAGAAAAATTTATGACAATAGAATTTTTTTCAGGTGTTGTAGATCAGTGCTATTTGACTGATGTCATATTCATGGAGATCTGTAACCACTCCCCTCACATTCTCAAAGGTTGTACTGGAGTCAATGAACAGGATCCAGCACAGCCTTAGTGATTTCTGAGTAACTGTAACTGATAAGGCAGCATATTGCATCAAAGCATATAGAGAAGCACTGAAATGTGTAATGCACAACAGAATACAGGTGACAAGTCTATGTCACATAATTCATTTGATAGAAGAGATGTGGAATCATTTTCGCTTTAGTGATGCAATAGCTATCTTCTTCAAAAAGCCAGCCAGAACAGAACAGAAAAGCAACCCATCTTTACTCTGTCTAAAGATTCTGTGCACACAGCAATGGTCCCCCCGAAGCAGTACACATGTAAGTGGGGTCTGAATAAACTCTTCGGACAGCTAGTTCAGGAGGTGGTTGCGAGGTAAGAGACTTCAGGAGCAAATTGTATTTACATGAACATACCTATTCTGCATAGGTATTCAGCAGACAGGAGTTGTGTAGCTCCAAGTTATCAGCTTTGGCCATGCTGGGTTACAAATCACTTTAGTACTGAATGCAGAGGTAGTGAAATGTTATCTTCTGTATGACTAAAGGGGAGCAGAACTGTGCTGAGCATGTTCCAATTATGGGGTTTCCCTCATAACTGCTAATTTAGGGGCTTGAATACCAGACCCTTGTGAAAATAAAAGGGATGGGGACAGGTGTTCCAGCCAGAAGATGTAGACTCTCCTTAAAAGTCCCAAGTCTGGTCCCTCCCCACGGGTCAAAGACAGAGCTAAACAGGCTTGATTAGGAGCCTTTTGTTATGTTAGGGTATGTCTACGCTAGCCACCCTAATTATAGCTCCTAATTCGAACTACCGTTACTCCTCATTAAAGGAGGAGTAACAATAGTTCGAATTAGGAGCTTTAATTTGAACTGCCTAGCCCATGCCACGTGTAGCCGCAGGCAGGTAGTTCGAACTACGGGGCATTTAAAAATGGCGGTGCCTGGGAACATGCAAATAAAGCCTGGAATATTTAAATCCCAGGCTTCATTTGTAAGTTCGAATGACTACATTAGCCACCCTAGTTCGAACTGGGGTGGCAGTGTAGACATACCCTTAAAGTGCTCAAATTAGAGCTGGAATCAGTGTCTCCCTCCAGTCTGCAAAAGAGCTGAAAATCACCAAGACTGATGTATAGAGGTTACAGCAGAGAGGCAGGAGGTAGTAGAAGGTGACTGACAACTGGTGAATGAGGAACCACAGCTGGCAAGGGACCACAGCTGGCAGGGCACCCAGTGGAGAGGAATAGTGGCTGGTGAGGTGGGAGCCATAGCAAAGTATTCAGATGGCAGAGGAAGCAAGGTGCCTTCTTCCCTGGGTGGGAAGTGAACTCTCAGAAATGTACCTCTGAACCCTGGATCCTCAATGAATAAGGACAACCACTGTGAGTGGGGTGTGGTGAGAGAGCAGAAAGGGGCACAGAAAATGAACTTTTGGTTGTACAACTAGAGAATGTAAAGCAGAAAGCACTGGCCAAAGCACTCCCAGGTGGGTACCCTGCTCAGAATTTGATGATTATGAATCCTGTTTGTGCATTTTCCCCTAATTCATGTTGGATGACTTCCCCTCCTTTCATTGAAAGTTTCTTTTACACTCAGATCGAGATGCCCAGGGGTGGTGTGTAGTTTTCCTAGCTTATTGGGTGGGGACGAAAGCTAGTTCAGTGTTGTATTTTTTAAAAGGAACAACAGATATTGAACCTGGCCCTGGTTGCTGCCGGCTCCCTCTGGCAGAAAAGTTGCACAAACGAAATGGAATATCTGGTTTCAGTCAGTAAAACATCATGCAGAGCATACTGGTCTCTACTGGGAGTTGTGGGTTTTTGTTTGTTTGTTTTTTTGAAAAACAGAAATTGTCTGAGTTATATATTGACCTGAGTGTGTGGCTGGTCCTTTGGGATCAGAAGACTCTTATTTGATGAGACTGGTTGTCATGAACCACTCGTCTCTAAATCCACTATTGTTGGTGGTGATAGAAGACTTGGGGAACTGCTTTTAAGATTTCCTGTAGCAATTGTAATGAGACAGAAGTTTACTTTTGTGGCTAGTTTGATATCTCTCATGGGAGAGAATAATCAACAGCATTTTGGGGTATATCTGCCCTATTTCTCAGCAGTTTGTCCTTAATTAGGTGTTCTCGTTTGTGACCCGCTAAGGCACAGTTACAAAGACATTCTACAAAGAGAAAAGAGTGTGCATGTAGATTTCTAGGGCAGCAAAGGAGCACATGATGCAGAACTTTTTGAAAGAGCAGGTAAGAGAACAAGAACAGCAAAAACACAGCCTTCATATTAGCAAACAAAGGACAGCCAGCAAATTTAATGTATGAAAACACATAGGTTCTGGAAAATTAATTTTATCTTCCCCATAAACTAAGGCCTCTGCACTACAGAGTTAAGTCAGTGTAAAACAACTAACATTCATCTAACTATGGAAGTGTACACATTGCAATACTTCTGCTCCTGCTTTAATTCGCTTGCTGCACTAACCTAATAAAAGCACCTAAGGTGACAATTAGAATAATTCAATGGCAGTGTAAACACTGCATTGATTATGTTGACTTAAATAGCCTCTAGAAAGTGTCCCACAATGCCCACCATGACCACTCTGGTCACAGTTTTGGACTCCGCAGCCCTACAGCCAAGTTAACAGGTATGCGCCTGACCTCTTTTAAAGCCCTGGGAAGTTTTGAAATTGCTTTTCCTGCTTGCTTTGTGTGCAGAGCTCACACAGCAACGGTCCAGCTGACCAGGCAGCAAATGCCTTCCTGCCTGAAGTACATAGAGACCTCCTGGGCCTCTGGGAAGAGGAGGCTGTGTAGTTACAGCTTCACTCCAGCCACTGAACTTAAACATCTACAGCCAGATCACTCAGGGAATAAAAGGAGAAAGGCTACAGGAACATGCAGCAGTGGCATGTAAAAATCAAAAAGCTAAGGCAGGCATCCAGAAGGCAAGGGAGGCAAATAATCTCTCTGGTACAAGCCTGGGCTCATCAGTTGACCTTCACGGCAGTTACGTGCAAGCCTCCGCTTCCCCCTCTGCTGCTGCCTCTGTATCAGAGGCAAGAGAGCAGGGAGGGGGAAGCAGGCAGGAGCCGGTCGGTTCTCATGGAAAACTGGTTTTTAAACTGGCTCCCAGGGAGCTGCCCCCCCCCCCATGTATAAACTAGGATTGGCAGATGATTTAACCAAAAATACTGAACGCCTCCCTCCCCCCCCCCAACAAAAAACCACCGGGGAAAAAAATTCTGTTGAGGGAAAAAAAAAAGGGGGGGGGGGGGGGGGAGAGAGACCAAAGTTGTTGAGCCAAAAAATAAATAAATAAAAATTAAAAAATCAGCATGGCCCCTTTAAGAAGAGGCTTTTTGGCTAGTGGCCATTTTGTTTTTCTGTTCCAGCCACAAGACAAGCCCCTGTGGAACCAGATAAGGGGTGGAGTGGGGAGCATCCGGGAGAGGGGGGGGCTGGTGGAAGGGCGGGGGGCCTGGGAGGGGAGCCAGGGGCTGGGCCCAGTTGCTGAGTGTATCATAGGGTTGCCAGGTGTCCGGTATTTTCACCTTCTGGCAGGGAAAAAAAATCCGAAAATACTGGACATTTTAGGTGTCTGGTATTTTCTGAATTTTTTTTTTTACCGTACTGTCCAGGTCAATGCCAGACACCTGTCAACCCTACATAGACAATGAAAATTTCAGCCATTATGATTTTACAACAAAACCACACTTTATAACATCCCTATTGGAAAGAGACAATCAATGAGAGAATGCAGAAGGAGAGTGAGGACAGGAAAGATAGACAGCCACAGATAATGCTCTGTAGGCAGCAAACAAACATGCTGCAATCCCTAACTGAAATTCAGGTTAATACATTTGTGCTTGCCTCTTACTGTAGCCCACAGAACTGCATTCAAAGACCTGCTTACACTCCCTACACACATTCCATGTATCCTCCATGGCCACAGAAGTATCCCATGCACTCCTCCTCACAATGACATACAACCCAGCAATGACAACCTCATTGCATATGTGCTTGTGAATTCTCTGATCCTTCTTTTTAAAGATATTTTCCCTCTATGTATGAGCTTTACCTCAGAATTACATAGACACATTTGCATGGGTGTGAATTAAAAATCTATTTATGGAAAAGTAAATGAATTATTATTCTGCAGCAAACTGTGTCTGCTGCTAATATTCAGAGACAGTAGCAATAGGTGTGTTTACATTACTATGTATATGCTGCTATAGCATACATTACAAGTTTCATACCACGGTGCAAAAAAAACAAACAATGACAGGTTCAACACATTACTGTGGCTCATTGTTAAAATGCTCCTTTAAAGCCTCCCTGATCCAAATAGCTCCCCCTTGAGCCCGTTATATTGGCTGCTCAAAATCAGCAGATAGTTGATGTACCTCCACCCCAGGGAAAACTGCTACCCCTACGCTTCACAGATATCATGAAATACACAACAAGCAATCATGACCACAATCATGACTACAGAGATATTGTTCTCAGTGATGTCTAACCTCCTGAGGATACAGCGCTAGCAACCCTTCAAGCAACACAGTCAACAGTCATTTCTGCACTGGCTGAGCCTACTGTTAAAGCACTCCTTGTTGCTGTCAAGGTGGCCAATGTACTCATTCACAAACCATGGGACCAAGATGTAGACTGAATCTCAATCCCAGGATAACTTTTCGCGTTTCTGCATCCCCAATGGTAATCTTCTCATCGGGAAAGGAAGTCCCTGTTTACAGTTTTCTGTACAGGCCTGCTTTCCTAAAGATCCATGGATCATGACCAGCCCATGTGGATGTCAGTAAAAATTCTGGTGACCCACCAGTGCTTCCAATACTAGAAAAGTAGCTGTCTCTCTTGAAGTACTCTATTCACAAGGTATTCTGGGGCCAAAATAGCGATGTGTGCACCACCACAATTAGAAAGCCCCGTTACTGCAAAACCATTTGCCATTTCACCTAAATTGACCAGTGTTGCAGCTCTTCATAGCAGAATGCAATGGCTCGCACTCCCATGGTGTATTTGCCAAGTCCAAACTGATTTGCAACTGATTGGTAGTAGTCTGGCACTGCTAACTTACCCTTAGCAATTGCCACTTGCTTCTCCACTATTAGTCCAGCACTCATTTTGGTGTCCCCAATCCTCTGGTACAGGGACATCTCACACAATTTCAGGACAGTGGTTTTGCACGTCTAAAAGTTCTGCTGCCATTGCTCATTATCCCATGCCTCCATACTGGTGCAATCCCAACACTCAGTGCTTGTTTCTTGCACCCAGAATCAAATGTCCACCATGTGCAGCTACTCCATAAATGCCAACTGCAATCTTGAATTGTTTCTTTCCATGGCACTCGACAAGGCAGGTACCAAGGCACTGTAATCAGACCCACAGCTCATTAAATTCTGCAGGATCAGGCACCAGAGAGCAGTGCAGGATCCATGTTTTGTGACAGAGATGGCAGGCACACAGATCACAGAGGCTGTTGAAAAGCAGGCAAGGCATACTAGGAAGCCAATGGTCTATTTTCTGTGGTACATACAGTACAACTTTGCGAGAGAGATTTTTACAGACTTGGTTGTTTGCACATAGTAAGTGCTAGAAGTCTCTGAACAAAGCACTAGCAAAGTAGTGTAAGAAAGAGTTTTATATGGATCTCAGGTCACTTGAAGGGACTTACAAGCTAACATCATTATCTCAAACTATAGCACCTCAAAAGCAAAGGTGCTGTGGCTTTAACAACGTATTTCCTCTGCCGACAGACAGAGAAACTTTTAAAACACTCAAACCAATTGGTAACATGCATTTACGAGCACGACAAAAAATAAGGTATTAGAGTGCCTATTTGATCTACAAGATAATGATTCAATGGAGTCATGAATAATTTTATGGTTCAGTTCAAGATGAAGAAACTTGAAATTGACGTGCTTTGATCCCATCGACAGGTGTAGTTAGAATGAAAAGTTACTACGTGAGGTTGGCAGAAACAAAACATTAGCACTGAAGGCACTCAGAATATGCTTTTTAAAGGAGGAGATTCATATTCAGGCAACTTGCTCAAATATATGAAATTCATGCATCAAATGGAGGTTGAATCTGCACCCAAAAGTTTGGAAGTTTAAGCTAGGCTAGCTGACAGCAGGTGTTGTCCCCCACACAAACTCCCGACTACCCCCCTCAACAGACCCTCTTCCACAGATGAGGATAAAAGAAAAATAAAGTACCATGCTATCCAATCCCAGGGCCTTAAGAAATATGCCAAATTCATGCTGCCCATCACTCCAGGAGAGAAGACAGAGATAAGCAGCCCTCACATGCTGCTCTTTGCTACTACTGCAGGTCACAAGACACTGCAACGGAGTTAAAACTCCATATATTCTTATACATAATTGTGAGAGGAGGGACATAACGAACACCCAGAGGTGGGGGGGGAGGAACCCTCGTGATTGGCCCAGAAAACACACACAAAGAGTTATCACTTCTTTGGAGGAAGAGAGTCACATGGCTTCTGCTAACACTTTCCTGAGGCCATTCAGTAGGCTCATCCCAACAAAGAGGCGATACTCTATGTAACAACAACTAGTTTGCCACAGAATCAATCTGGCTCAACATACACCACACAAAGCTGCCTAGGAATACTTGCAGAATAGAAATTTCATGCCAAATTAACTTTCACAGAACACTACACGCTCACTTGCAGAAGCTTAACGTACGTAACGAGTATGGAGTATTTTGCCCAGAACTATTTAACTGAAAGTCTTAAACAAATCCCATAGAAACCTGATAAGTTTCAACACACGCAAAAATCTGGTTTGTTGAACAAAGCTAACCAACAAAAAGAATCAGCTAACAAGTTGGCCAAAAAAAAAAATCACACAAGGGAAAACAGATGGTTAAATTCCCGGTTGTCGATAATAGTATTTCCAAAGATGATAGGCTGAGTTCTAGATTGTTATTCTGGCACTCCGGCTTCCATAGCAAACAAACTATATTTTTATTGTGTAGTCTTGCCAGAACACTGACAGCTCTCATTCTGTTTTGTCTCTGATAACCTATATTATTTAACAACTAATTGAATGTGCTCTATCCAGGATGCTTTTAGAAACATTATTTTTAGCACAATATTTTCCAAACTTCTCACTAACGATATTAATGCAATTCATCATGATCAAGGGATGGCTCATGCTGAAGTTTTCCAGAAAGAACTCGTTTTGATTATATTTACATTAAAGATGGTCAAGTACTCAGAAATGTATTCAATGCATTTTACAAACTGCACTTTACTCTAATTTATGTAACAATTCTCCCAAGGATTTAAAAATTAAGATACTTGCGTCTCCTTAGGAGACTTAGGGTGTGTCTACTCTACACTGTAATTAAAAACCCATGGCTGGCCCCTGCCAGCTGACAGGATCAAGGGAATTAGGCTGTGGGGCTGTTTAATTGAATTGTAGAATTGCAGGGTGTGTGTCTAGACTATAGAGTTTTGTCGACAAAAGTGGACTTTTGTCAACAAAACTATACCTGCGTCTACACTACCGCTGAGTTCTGTCGACATAAGGTCGACAGAACTCAGCAGTTTTGTCGACGCTGGTAAACCTCATTTTACGAGGCATAACACCTTCTGTCGACAGAGTTCTGTTGACAGAAGGTGTTATTGCATGTAGGGTTGTGTCTAGACTACAGGGTTTTGTCGACAAAGCAGCTTGCTTTGTCGACAGAACTGGCTGTAGTCTAGACGCTCTTTGTCGACAGAAGCTTTGTCGACAGTATCTGTCGACAAAACTTCTGTCGACAAAACCCTGTAGTGTAGACGTACCCAGGGTGTAAGACCCTCTGAGTTGGGAAGTCCCAGAGCTCAACTTGCAGCCTGAGCCCAGAAGTAACTAGCTGGAGTTACCCGGCGCTGCTCGGTCTCGGTCCCACTCCCCAGCGGCCAACTCACTTCCCCCCCCCTCCACTCCCTGCTAGCCCTGCTTCCTGCCAGCCAGTTCTCGTCCTCCCAATCTCCCAAAGCCAACCCTGCTCTCGCCAGCCGCCCCCCCCCCATTCCCCCAGGCCACCACTCCCCCCGACCAGCCCTGCTTCCCACCAGCCGCCCCTCTCCCGATCTCCTCAGGCCAGCCCCACTGCCCCAACCCCTCCCCCCCCAACCAGCCCTGCTTCCCGCCCCCCCCCTTCCTCCCGGCCAGCCTCCCTCCCCCCCTCCCCCTCCATCAAGTGTGGCCTTTTTTTTCCTTTTTTTTTTTTAGACTACCTGGTAACTATAGCAGTGGGGGGCAGGGCAGATAACCCCCGCAACGCCAGCAAGCAGCGCCCTTCTCCCCGCGGCTGTGGGGCCCTGCACGACCAGGCTCGGCCCGCCCTGGGCGGCCCCGAGCTGTGCGCCAGCAGCGGTAGCCGGTCTGAGCCGGGCCGGGCACAGCACGTGCGTCCTGCCGCCACCAGCTCCGCACGCGCACCCCCCCCAAACACCGGGTGGGGGTGGGGCCACGCACGTGCCCTCCCACAACCTGGGGGGTGCAATTAACCTGTCTGCCCAGGGCACCGGAATGGCTAGGTCCGGCCCTGGAACCAGACATGGGTGTCTAATGGCAGTGTACACATACTCAATTAGCTAAATTGCCTCCCCAAAGATATAACCTGGAGATTAGGGTGCTTACCTACAACCAAAGTAAAAAAATAAATTCTAACCTTTTAAAAATTATGTTTTCAGAGATTACACATGTGGATTATTATAAAATTGATTGATCTTACTCCTGCATCATTCTTCATGACTCTATGTCTTTTAGAATAAACGTGATTTGACAAATAAATTCCCAAGTTGTTTGCTAAATTGGGTGTTAGAAAAAAAGTTTAGCTTAGCTAACCCTTATGACTTGTTTAATAAATGAACTATGTTTAGAATCTATCACCCAAGAATACAGTACAGAAAGCTGCAGTAAGCGGTATCTAGCGTTGCCAGTTGCCACTCAGTGTCATTTTTTATTTTATATTACATAATACATGCCCTTATTTTGGAATATCATGGTCACAAACAATAATGGTGTCTGTAAACTCCGGTCATCTGAAGAAGGGGGCTGTGCCCACGAAAGCTCATGATACCGTCTACATGCTTTGTTAGTCTATAAAGTGCTACCAGACTATTTGATGTTTTTTAAGTTAATAATGGTAATGTCATTAGTCTATTTTCCTTCAGTATAACTCAGCTTTCCTAAAGGAACCCCTTCCTATGCTTGTTTTCAATGGGACTTACTCCAAAATTAAGTGCGTTCTAAGCACACTCCATCTTAGCTTATGTATTAACTTGGAAACAGATCTGCATCAAAATGAGTGGGGAAAAAGGGGAGCTAGTTATAGAAGTTTTAAGGATACCATACAGCTAACACAGGCTGCCCCATGCATAGATTTAGCTCAGACACGGACCCTCTGAACAGAGGGAGGTGGGTTGGGTTCTGGAGTGGACTAGGGCATTCACCTGGGGAGCACAGGGTTGGAGTCCCACTCACCCTAGGAACATCCAGATACCAACACACACTGCCCTAGGCACAGGAAAAGGGATGCCCTATTACCACAGAGATGGAGCTGGCTGGTGCTTTAGGAAGGCAGGATACACTATATGGGAAGATCAAAGTAAGATACATTGCTTGAGTCAATGCATCTTACATCATATTTCCACACCCTGCACATAATGGAAGGCTGCCAGGAGCAAATGCTCCTGGCAACTTCTTTTATTCTTCATTAGGAACAGGCGCCAACAGTACTGGCACCTATGGGGCACCTTTTGAGTTTCATCTATGTGGCAAAGTTCTAGCCATACCCCATGGGTCTCGTGTTACTGGCACATAATATTAGCCTCAGATACTCGCTGTTGTCCTATACACAACCTCTTTCTTTTTATAGGAGGCAGGGTCCACAGCTTAGTGAAACACACTAATCACAGGCTAGTCCATGGTTTGGGGGTGAAAACCCCTTGATAGTCCTGGTCTTCCTTCTTGAGGCATGCTCTGTGTTAGTCTGGGAGAAGGTTTGGGGGGGACCAAGGCCCACCAACTACTCTGGGTTCCGGCCCGGGGATCCTAAGGTAGCAGCAGCAGTCAAGATTGTTTTTCCTTCTGACTCGGCATTTTCTTCCCCTTGGCCACTTCCCCCAAACAACACCTCCAAAATGTCTCCCTCTGTTACCTGTTAACCAGTTCTCAGCTCCCACACAGCTTCTTCTTGTTCCTCCCTTTTCTCCTTCTGGTCTCTCTTTGTTCCCTTCCCCTTGCCCCGCTCCCTTTACTAGGGGAGCCCTTTAAAGCAACTCCACTGGCTATAACTGGCTGCAGGTGTTGAGTGACTTGCCTGAGGGACCGATCTAGTTAATTAATCCCAGGTGTTTTCCTGCCTTCATTTTATTACAGCAGGCTCTAGTAGTTTACTATGGAAAGAGAAAGCCACCTATCCAGTGCCTGGTATACCTGCCTTCCACCAGAGTATGACAGGCTTCTGGCTTAGGTCTGTCACATCTAACAGCGCTATACTACACCCGCTAAATCAAATCCTGGAAGATCGACCGCAGCAGCACTGGTCTTCCTTGTAATGGACAGGTGCCCTTAGTGTTTTGAAGACTTGTCTCCTAGTATTCCTAAAATTTAATTTTAAGAAAAAAAATTTCTCAGGAGACTGCTGTAGTTGCAAATGTGAAACATTTAGGTAACACTTAAGATTTAGATTAATAAAATATAAGTGCTATTGTGTTTGTGTGTACAATTTAGGTCTTACCATTTCTAATATACTGCTGCTGTATCTGCAGTTTGACACAGGTAATGAGTATTATGTAGTATTTCTTAAATCAATAAAAATCAAGTTATCTAAAAAAAAGTCATGCAAAATATACCCTCTTAAATGTTGTAAAATTCTGTATTGACCTGTAAATTAACATATTTTAGTTATCAGATTGGCACCATTGTTTGAAGAAATATATGAAGCAGTATCAGTGGGAAACTTGATTTAAATCAATAATTTTTTGGGGGGGAGTATGATTTAAATCAATGCTTTAAACAGCCTTGCTTTAAATTAATGCAACTTGCTGAGAGATAGATACGAAGCCAACATTTTAAAACTATACTGGAAGGATCAGGAGAGATAAGGCCAGGATATTGGTATGCTGGATGGTGTTTACTAACAGTCATAAACCAGAGTGACGTAATGATGTCACACGGTCATCCCACAGGAAACATTTTTTTTAATATATAGAGAGATATACTATTTTGAAAAAAAAATAAAGTTAATTTATAATTACATGTATGGGTAAAAATAATAAGATCAGAACTTCAGAATATAGAACCACAGAACTGGAAGAGACCTCAAGAAGTCATCAAGTCCAGCCCCTTGCCCAAGGCAGGACCAATCCCAACTAAATCAACCCAGTCAGGACTTGTCAAGCAGAGACTTAAACATTTCTAGGGATGGAGATTCCACCACCTCCCTAAGTAACCCATTCCAGTGCTTCACCACCCTCCTAGTGAAATAGTTTTTCCTAATACCCAACCTACACCTTCCCCACTGTAACTTGAGACCATTGCTCCTTGTTCTGCCATCCGTCACTACTGTGAACAGCCTTTCTCCATCGTCTTTTGAACGTCCCTTGAGGAAGTTGAAGGCTGCTATCAAATCTCCCCTCACTCTTCTCTTCTGCAGACTAAACAAACCCAAATCCGTCAGTCTCTCCTCATAGGTCATGCGTTCCACCCCCTAATCATTTTGGGCACCCTCTGCTTGACCCTCTCCAATGCCTCTACATCCTTTCTATAGTGGAAAGCCCAGAACTGGACACAATACTCCAGATGTGGCCACATCAGAGCCAACTAAAGGGGAATAATCACTTCTCTGGATCTGCTGGCAATGCTCCTCCTAATGCGACCTAATATGCCATTAGGGCACACTGTTGACTCATATCCGGCTTCTCATCTACTGTAATCCTCAGGTCCTTTTCTGATGAACTGCTACTTAGCCATTCGGTCCCCAGCCTGTAACTATGTTTGGGATTCTTCCGTCCCAAGTGCAAGATTCTGCATTTGTCCTAGCTGAACCCCATCAGATTTCTTTTGGCCCAATCCTCTAATCTGTCCAAGTCACTCTGGACCCTATCCCTGACCTCCAGCATATTTACCGCTCCTACTAGCTTAATGTCATCTGCAAACTTGCTGAGGGTACAATCCATCCCCTCCATCCAGGTCATTAATAAAGATCTTGAACAAAACCGGTCCACAAACTGATCCTTGGTGTACTCCACTAGAAACCAACCGCCAACCTGACATCGAGCCGTTTATCATTACCCGTTGTGCCCGACAGTCTAGCCAGCTTTCTATCCATCTTACAGTCCATTTATCCAATCCATACTCCCTTAACTTGCTGGGAAGAATATTGTGGGAGACCATATCAAACGCTTTGCTAAAGTCAAGGTATAACACATTCACTGAACTTCCCATATCCACAGAGCCAGTTACCTCATCATAGAAGCTAATCAGATTGGTCAGGCATGACTTGCCCTTTGTGAATTCATGTTGACTATTAATGATCACTTTCCCCTTTTCCAGGTGTCTCAAAATGGATTCCTTGGGGATCCCCTCTATGATTTTTCCAGGGACTGAGGTAAGGCTGACCAATCTGTAGTTCC
This sequence comes from Pelodiscus sinensis, assembly GCF_052426305.1. NCBI lineage: Eukaryota > Metazoa > Chordata > Testudines > Trionychidae > Pelodiscus > Pelodiscus sinensis. The sequence continues at coordinate 29,707,117 of NC_143052.1, read as the reverse complement.
ATGGATTGTCTTTCTTCCCTTTTTTAAAGATGGGCACTACATTTGCCTTTTTCCAATCATCCAGGAACTCTCTGATCTCCATGAGTTTTCAAAGATAATGGCCAAAGGCTCTGCAATGACATTTACCAACTCCCTCAGCACCCTCGGATGCATTAAATCAGGGCCCATGCATTTGTGTATGTTTAGCTTTTCTAAATAGTTCCTAACCTGTTCTTTCCCCACCAAGGGCTGTCTACCTCCTTCCCATATTGTGTTGCCTAGTGCATTTGTCTGGAAGCTGACCTTGTCCGTGAAGACAGAGGCAAAGAAAGCATTGAGTACTTCAGCTTTTTTCCCACATCATCTGTCACTAGTTTACCTCCCTCATCCAGTAAGGACCCCACATATCTCCGATCACCCTCTTATTGCTAACATGCCTGTAGAAACTTTTCTTATTACCCTTCACCTCTCTTGCCAGCTGCAATTCAAATCACACTTTTGCCTTCCTGATAACTCCCCTGCATTCTCGAGAAATATATGTGTACTCCTCCCTAGTCCTCAATCCAACTTTCCACTTCTTGTAAGCTTCCTTTTTGTGTGTAAGTTCTCCATGGATGGCCCTGGTAAACCAGTCTGGTCACCTACCATATTTGCTTTTCTTGCTGCGAATCAGGATGGTTTCTTCCTGTGCCTTTCATAAGGCTTCTTTAAAATACTGCCAGTTCTCCTGGACTCCTTTCCCCTTCATGTAATATCAGTTCACTATTTATAAAACACAGAAAATGCCTTATATTCTGGGCCACAGTATTCAAATATTAAGCATTGAAAATTTGCTGGGCTAAGTCAGCTACAAGAATACCTCTCCTGTCTCCCACAAATGGAACAACAAGGAAAGATATAAGTAAACATGTAATTAAAGACACAACATAAGAACTAACACTAGACTGAGATCATATTAGTTTATGAGTTTCACTCCAGTTATACAGTACCTTTTTAGTTAGTGTTGCTTTCTGATACTTGTGCTGCAATTTTCTTTGGGGGAGGGAGATACACACAGAGCAGGACCTTAGAATCATAGAACACTAGAACTAGAAGGGACCTTGAGAGGTCATTGAGTCCAATCCCCTGCCCTCATGGCAAACCCCAGTACCATCTAGACAATGCCTGATAGATGTCTATCTAACCTGCTCTTAAATATCTATCTCCAGAGATGGAGATTCCGCAGCCTCCCTAGGCCATTTATTCTAGTGTTTAACCACCCTGACAATTAAAAAGTTTTTCCTAATGTTGAACCTAAACCTCCCTTGCTGCAGTTTAAACCCATTGCTTCTTGTCCTATCCTCAGAGGCCAAGGAGAACAATTTTTCTCCCTCCTCCTTGTAACACCCTTTTAGATACCTGAAAACCGCTCTTGTGTCCCCTCTCAATCTTCTCCTTTCCAAACTAAACAAGCCAAATTCTTTCATTCTTCCATCGTAGGTCTTGTTCTCTAGATCTTTAATCATTCTTGTTGCTCTTCTCTGGACCTTCTCCAGTTTCTCCACGTCTTCCTTGAAATGTGGTGCCCAGAACTCAACACAATACTCCAACTTAGGCCTAATCAGCACAGAGTAAAGCGGAAGAATTACTTCTTATATCTCTTGCTTACAACACTCCTGTTAATGCATCCCAGAATCATATTTGCTTTTTTTGCAACAGCATCACACTGTTGACTCATATTTAGCTTGTATTCCACTATGACCCTCTAGATCCCTTCCTGCAGTACTCCTTCCTAGACTGTCACTTCCCATTCTGTATGTGTAAAACTGATTTTTCTTTCCTAAGTGGAGAACTTTGCATTTGTCCTTATTAAATTTCATGCTACAGGCAGTCCCCGGGTTACGTACAAGATAGGAACTGTAGGTTTGTTCTTAAGTTGAATTTGTATGCAAGTCGGAACTGGTACATATTGTACCCCAGGTGTCCCCAATTCAGCTGCTGCTGAAACTGACCAGCAGCTGACTACAGGAAGCCCGAGACAGAGCTGCTTTGCCCCGGGCTTCCTGGAATCAGCCGCTAATCAGTTTCAGCAGCAGCTGACTTGGGGACACCTGGGGCAGAGCAGCTGGGGTGCTGCCGGGTTGGTCCAGTAGCGCCGAGGAGCGGCGCTGCGGGACCAACCCAGCAGCACCCCAGCTGCTCTGCCCCAGGCGTCTCCAAGAGCAGCTGGGGTGCTGCCGGGTTGGTCCCGCCGCGCCAAGTTGGATCCACGTAACTCGGGGACTGCCTGTATTTACCTTAGAGCATTTCTCCAGATCATTCTGAATTATGACCCTATTGTCCAAAGTAGTTGCAACCCCTCCCAGCTTTGTATCATCTGCAAACCTAATAAGTGTATTTTCTATGCCACTATCTAAATAGTTGATTAAAATATTGAACAGAACCGGTACCAAAACAGAGCCCTGCAGAACCCCCCTTATGTCTTTCCAGCAGGATTGTGAACTGTTAATAACTACTCTCTGAGAACAAATGCCAATTATGCACCCATCTTACAGTAGCCCCATCTAAGTTGTATTTGCCTAGTTCATTGATAAGATGATGGAAGACCGTATCAAATGCCTTACTAAAGTCTAGCTATACCACGTCCACCACTTCTCCCTTATCCACAAGACTCGTTATCCTATCAAAGAAAGCCATTTTGGTTTGAGATTATTTGTTCTTTACAAATCCATGCTGACTGTTAACTATCACCTTATTATCTTCCAGGTGTTTGCAGATGAATTCCTTAATTACTTGCTCCATTATCTTTCCTGACACAGAAGTTAAACTGACTGGTCTGTAGTTTCCTGGGTTGTTCTTATTTCCCTTTTATAGATGGGCACTATATTTGCCCTTTTTGCAGTCTGCTGGAATCTCTCCTGTCTTCCATGATTTTTCAAAGATGACAGCTAAAGGCTCAAATACCTCCTTTATCAGTTCCTTGAATATTCTAGGATGCATTTCATCAGGCCCTAGTGACTTACAGACATCTAGATGTGTAGATCCATATCAGAGACTAATTTCACTACAGTAAGAAGAATTACAATACTTAATGTTAATCACAATATGTTATGCTTATTTTTAAATTAAAACCTAGAAGTTGGACCACAATTTACCCTGACAGCCTCCTTTTAGTGATTAGTGTGTTTTGATTCTTAAAGTAAAAAGCTTTCCTTCATTTTATCTATGCTTCTTTCTAGGAAGAGGATAGCTATTAAAATGATTTATAAGTATGTTTTTAAATGTCTGCATAAAAATAGAATACAGTAATGTTTCAGAGAGTACTATTATGAGAGTAATAACCCACCCGTACCTGGATCAGTTGTCATTGCCAATGATGGAATCCTTTTTCTTGCTAGACAGATAACCAGTCTGACTCACAGGATTAGCTTTTAAAATAAATCATAAACTATATAAAGATATTTGTAGGCTCTTGATATTTTGGATGCATATGATGAACACACAAAGGATGAATTTGTTACTCTACAAAGAAGAAAGTTTGAAATTTTAAAGGCACATGTAAATATTCTGTAACATCCCTAGTAATTTTGTGCTTGTCATGTGTAACAGACTAATTTAGGTCTTGCATATCTGAATATGACATACCTATTTATACAAGAGACAAAAATCTGATTTAAAACATAAGTACCAAATTGAGGTTTATAAATATTACTTTGTAAAAGGAAATCACAAGCCTTCACTTTCTAATAGCTAAATAATTGAGTTAGCTACAAAACACATTTCAACGCCACACATTTTATTAAGAAAGATTTCTGAATTGTTTTACTCAGTTAATACTCAGTTTCTTATTATGCAGATGTTTCATATTTGTATCTGGCATACCACATTCAAAAAAAGAGAAAAAACAATTTATGCAGAGGTTCACCACAGTACAACTTTATTTTTGTATGATGATAATGGCGATCACTTATTGCCGAGTATGATCATCTTCCATAGGAGTTGTAGACCCTCAAGTGGCTGATAAGGCCAATCCTTGAACCACAATTTCGATTACAATGAGCACAGATGTTTCCAGGTACAGTAGGAGGCTGCTGACCATGGTTAGAAACCAGTCTCCCCTTCCTCCTGCACCTCTCCTCCTCCTCAGCGGGCAAGTTCAAAATGCAGGAGACCATTGTGTAGGTCTTCTCTCCGTTTTGAGCGATCCTGGGTAAGTGTCTCCCAAGTGTCAATGTCGCACTTTAAGTTATCCTTTAGTATGTCCTTATTAGAGATACTAAGTAGTGGTTAATAAGCTAATTGAGTAGTCAGTGGAATTTCCATCAACTACTCAATTAGTTCATAAGGGGATTAAGCTCCCGTCGTGGCAGGAGCTAGGATTGAGCAATCCCAGCTCACACTGGGGCTCCAGGACTGCTGCAGCTCTGCCTTTTAAAATGCAGTGAAAGCCACCAGGCTCTTACTACATTTAAAGAGCAGAGATGCAGTGGGGGACCTAGTGTGAGATGGGACTGCTCAGTCCTGACTCGTGCCGGGACCCCCGCTGCAGCTCTGTCTCCCTGTGGCGATGGTGATTGGGGGGGTGAAGAAGCGGCTTTTAAGCCAGCTCCCCCAAGCACCAGCTTTTGCTTCCTGCCCCCCCAGTGGCAGCAAGCGAGTAGTCGAGTAGTGACTCAAGTACCCACTATGCCTAGGTATACTTCTTTTAGCTGAGAAAACAGGACTTATTTTGGGAGGCGAGGGTCTGACAGTCCAGAGAAGTTACTGACGGATGAACGTTGTCTCAATATTGGTGGTCTTTGCCTCTTCCAGAACATTGATGTTAAATGTACCTGTCTTCCCATTTGATCGTCAAGATCTTGTGAAGACAGCATTAGTGATACTTCAAGGACTTTCAAGTCATGTCTGTAGGTTGTCCAGGTTTCAGGCCCATACAATAGTGTTGGGAGAATGATGGCTTGATAGACAAGATGTTTGGTGTCTGTTTGTACGTCGTGATCTTCAAAAACCCTGTTCCATAAACGAGCAAAGGCTGCACTGGAACAGCTTGGACAATGTTGGATTTCTACATCAATATCTGCTTTGGATGAAAGATAACTTTGAAGGTAGAAAAAATAATCAATCTTCTCCAGTGCCTCTCCACTGATTTTAATAGGCGTATGGTACCTCATTTGGAGAGGGCTGATGGAGCATTTTGGTCTTTTTGATGTTGAGGGTAAGACCAAGACTTGCGTAAACATTAGCACACACATTCAGGATAGTGTGAAAATCTCTCTCAGATCTTCAGCATGTCATCAGCATACTGAAGTTCCACAAGAGACGTGGTGGAAATCTTACTTATAGCTTTCAGCCCGCTAAGCCTAAACAGCTTTCCATCCATTCTGTAGAGGATTACACCACCAGCTGGAGCTACCCCGCAATTAGGTAGAAAATGATGGCAATAAAGACTACGAACAAGTTTGGTGAGAACATACATCCCTGTCTGACACCTGTTTGTACTTTTAAAGGTTCACTCTGGGAGTCAGTGCTGCTCAGAACAGTAACTTTCATGCTGTCATGAATCAACTTTAAGACACTGATGTATTAATCAGGACATCCAGTCTTCGAAAGTACTGTCTACAGGGCATCGCAATTCACTGAGTCAAAGGCTTTAGTTAGATCAATAAAAGCAATGTACAGTGGTCAGTTTTGCTCCTGACATTTTTCTTGCGGCTGGCATGTGATGATCATATTCACAGTTCCATGACATGGTTGGAAGCCATTCTGACACTCTGGGAAAATGTCTAGCTACATAAATGAATTCCAACAGTGTGGTATCTGAGCACCTTTCAGGTACCTGAAAAGCAAAAATTGTCTCTCGTCTTGTAGGAGAAGTAAAAGTTTGATTAAGTTCTAAGGTTCATTGTACAAGGGAAAGAGGGTGAGGAGGTACTGTGTATGTGGTACTCTGAGGTAAAGCTAAGTGGAAATAGGGAGGCTCCTGTAGTTCTGAAAGTACTGTTTCTTTTCCTTTGTGAAAGTGAGTTCCTTCATCTAGATCCAACTATTACAAAAGTTTTCTCATACTCACTAGCCTCTTCCTATCAGAGGTCAGTTTCATGGTTCCAGGGGAATACAGCTGTTAGAAGAGACCATGGCTACAAAAGGCACAGATCACCTCTAAGATAGCTAGTAGCAATCCCCATACAGGGTTTTCACAATCAATTCTGGGACATTGAGCTGGACTGTCCTCCAAAAGGAACCTGCATTGCTAAACTATGGTAGAACTGTCTTACTGGGCATGTGGCTTCATCCCTAGATAAGGAGTTGCAATTGCCAGTGGCTGGTAGTAACAAATGTATGATCAGGTCAGTGTTCATTATGATGAGGTGCAATCCTTTGATCAGTCACAGAAGAAAATAAGTGTTTTACACAAGACTGTGGGTATATAGTGCTGTTTTCGTCTGATGAAAATATGTTTTTCAAAAGCTATGCTCCAGCTCAAACAGGAAATAATTCAGAGTAGTCATATGGATATATTTAGGGCACAGTTTAATGTTGCCACCCACACTGCTTCCATGGCAAGTGATAACATGGTTAGCACTTGGAAAGAGAAAAAGTGACCTAGAGAAATATTATAAACAATAGAGAAAGAAGCTAAATCAATCATCATGGCTCTAAAAAGCCACTAAACTGTGGCTCACTGGGGTTCCATGTGTGGCCCATGCACCCCCTCCATGCTCCCTACCCTTACATCTCTTGCACACTGGGAGCCCACATTTAGCTACTTCCTGTCCCCCCCCCCCTACTGCCAGCACTTCTGGAGCTCCATGAATCAGCTGGTTTGAGCCACGTTCCCATTCTTCACCATCCCTCCCAAAGTTTGAACATTGCAAATCAGCTAATTTGTCACATTCAAGCTATGAAAGGGAGAGGGAGGAACGGGAACGGGATGTGCTTGGGAGAGGAAGCAGAGACGAGGCCAGACAGGGATCTGATATTGTGAAGTAAGCGTAAATGTTTTATTAT